>NW_009929751.1:99195-125330 GCF_000696875.1 Nestor notabilis | reverse complement strand
AGCAGGAATCTGGAACAAAACTGGTGCGCCCCTGAGCTGGTACTGCTGGTTTACTACACCCCTAAGCACAGATAAGCATTGTGTTTCTGGTGGGTATGAGTTGCTGTTGCCTGATAGTGCTTATAACATCATCAAATTGACTTTATTCTTCCCTTTTTTATGAAGGTCTTAAAATCTGGGCTAAAAAGAATTATGAACAGTCTTAGACTTTCTGTAGCTCATGAAATCAGTGAGAAGTTTTAAAGAGAGTTAGGGTACAGCCTAACTTTTTCCCCTTTTTGGGGAAGAAGAAAGTTTTCTGGCCCCTTAACTTGCTTTGGAGCTCTTCTGCAAATCCACTCCAGCAGATCAACAGCAGGCAACAGGAATAGACTTAAGCCTGCCATTGGCACAGATACACACTCTGATCTTGATATTTCTGCTTCATATTGCCAGGTAAATATGTGCAAGGATCATTTCATACCATGGCCACAGTGCTTGGCTGAGTCCAAGCTCCCTTTCCCATTGCAGTGTCATTTCTGGATCTGGTGGTGTTCTGGAAGCATGGCTCTGATGCCCTGGTGTAGGACTTCGTGTTCTGCTGTCTGGTGGTGATCTGTCCTGTCCAGTGCCTTGAATACTTCTTTACCTTTTTAAGGGATTTTTATTTTGACCGCGAACCAAGCACAGGACCCCACAGCAAACATGTTTTCCACTCACAATTAGATTTTGATGCATGTGTGTTAATAGTCTTTAAATTTATGCTGTGTATGTGTGCCATTTTTGTTTCTCAGTTGTACCAAGTTTTCTTGGTCAAATTTTCATGGTAACCTTCAGGTTCAATGCCTTCTGTGAGTGTAGTTATGTTATACCAGTGTTTTGACCTTTAGCTGCCAAAATAGTTCCATCAAGGTGCCAAGTTATTTTGGCAGAATCTAGTTTCTGTACAAGCTTGTAAATCGGTACTAGATGATATTGGTGGTGGTCTGTATGAATTTAGCCCTGGGCTCGATGTTCTGTTTGGTCAGACTGCCAGCTTGGTAATTACTTAGATCATACTTGGTATGACTTTTCAGTTGTCCAGAATTTCCCTGGTTTTCTTGCTCTTCTGAAGCATAATTTGGTGTCCTGATCAGTATCACCCAGTATTCTCTGTCATCCTTTTCTTGCAGTCACCAAATTTGATCCAATCTAATGTATGTAGCTGAATGTTTTTCTCTTGTATTTCTGCAGGCATACGATGCTACACAACTAGTGAAGTCCTATGCAGGCTCTCCCCTAGACATCCTGATTGATCAAGGCAAAGATGACCAGTTCCTATCAGCAGGCCAATTACTGCCTGATAACTTCATTGCTGCCTGCACAGAGCAGAAAGTCCCAGTAGTCTTCAGACTGCAGCAGGCAAGTTGCTTCTGCAGTCCTTGACTGTCGGGTGGTTGGTTTGTGATTTTTGTGTGTGTGTGGCAGGTGGTGAAGGAAGTGTCTCTTAATGGGGCGTGCTCTCACTTACCTGGGAGTCTGTCCCTTGTCATGTGCAGAACAGGGTTCAAGAAGTGACATGTTCCTTAATACCAGCCATTCGGGAGTGCAGGATCCATCAGGTTCAGCTGCATCTCACCACTAGGTGGGGGTCATGATTTTAGTTTGGAGAAGCTGATCCCTTGGCTGAAGCAGTAGCATTAATGATTTTTAATAAGCATCACAGACACTGTATGAGGAAAGTGACAGATATGCTTTTGCTGGATTCCTCATCTATACTGAGGGTATTGTGTTTAGCATAAACCTTTGTAATTCAGTTCGCATGTGTTTGTGTAGATTGGGAAAGGTATGGAACTGCTTGAAATCTTAAATTCATTTAAAGAGCCAGGTGGAAGAATTGCTCTTTCCTATGGTGTGGTGACCCAGAACAGCACTGGCCTGAGAGCACTTGGGTCTGTAAGTGACTGGTGACTTCCAGCCGGACCCAGAGGGTCCCGATTGTGGAGAGTGAGGGATTGCACCAAAAGAGAGTGCTGACAGCGGGGTAGTTCAGAGGTTTACGTGCCACTGTAGCATAGTGCTGGAGCGCTAATTCACACCTGGGCTGTGTTCCACTTATACCATGTGTTTTATGAGTAGGACAGTGTTGGTGAGGGGGGAATGTTCTCTCAGACTGCACCTTGTTCTGTGACTGATGCTGTTATCCAGCTCTGATTTTCATGCCCAGATTGGGGCAGGTTAGGGTGCTTTCTGTTTCTTTAGCTTCCTAATGTTCTATATACTTGACCTGTTAGGTATGCTTTGCAGTTTCTATATATAATACAGGTATTTTTGAGTTCTTAAAACAGATCAGACCAGGAGACCCATTAATGTCCTTGGAAGAGAGCTTAGCATGATTGCTTTATCATGAACTATATGTATTTGCTAATTTCTTTATTGTTGTTTTTTTCTAGGGTTACGATCACAGCTATTTTTTCATTGCTACATTTATTAATGACCACATCAAACATCATGCAAAATACCTCAATGCTTGAACCCTTTAGATGAGAGCATCATCTGACCATTATGAATCAAGGGATAGAGGTGAACTAAACAAAAATCATTTGCTGGAGTAGTGTCTGTAAAACGGAGCTCCTCTGATTGTACTGCTAAGGAAAATAAAAGCCCCACTTAATTTGCTGTGTGTGCTTTAGAGTAAGTATTTTAAATGTTCTTGCATGCTTTGAAAAATCCCTGAACACCACGAAGGTGCATGCTGCATTCTAGGTCAGAATGGAAATGGGCTGATGAGTTAGTTTCAGGCTATGAATGTGGGTGTGCACTTGGGACCTCAAGATGAATAACAAGTGTCCTTCTTCAGCTAATTAAATACCAGGGTTCAATTCACTGCTTAATGCTGAAGGAAGTCATTAGTGGTACAACCAATCAAGCCACTTAATTAATGTGAAGTGGCTGCTTTATATTTCCTCGGCCTGTCTAAATGCATTCCAAGGACAAAGTGTGGTGGAGCATACAGACAACAGCTTGCTGTGCAGAGTGGTTTGCTGGCCAGTGTGTTATTAACATCAAACAAATAATCTGAAGAGTATTTCATGGGTGGTACTTACAGAAAAGATTTCTTTAAAACTGTTGGAAGGAAGCAGCATGTAGTAAAGGACAGACTGTTGTTTTCTCCACTTGCCTTTGATTGTTGCTGAGTGGGAAAGGCTTTACACTGTTTCTGGTTTTCTTGGACTTAACAGGACTGAAAGGAAATTGATAAATAGATCTGAAGAAAAAAAAGGCAATTCCTGTCTCTAAATGCTCTCCTATTGCAGAAGTGAGTGTGCTTATTTGACTAAAGATAATAGGAGTTTTGCAGGCCTGACAGTTGTAGGCCTAAACTAGTTCCCAGTGGTAGAATTCTGCTAGCTACCTTGTATGGGACAAGAACATTGGAACTAGATGATGTTCCAAACCATTCTAACAAACACAGCTTGTTCCAGTGAGCTGTCAACCTCACGTTCATACAATTACTTGTAAACTCTGCTTGCCCATGGTTCAGCTGAACCTTTGTCCTTGCCCAAACCCCAACTCCCTCTTGCCAGAGGAAATTCTAGGGTAGCTGTAGGATCAATTGCTTTTGTAAGCAATGCTAAATGCTTGCCTGTTTCTCTGGCCCCTGCTAGATTCTGGGTTGCAGGGAGGCTGATGCTGGGAACTTGCATTTCTGTTGCTGGTGTCAGACAAATTATGTATTGACTTTTACTGGTCTTGCATCTGCCTATTCCTGAAGCAAGCCTAGAAGGCTGGCTGGTGAGACATGGGCAAAGGTTGCCCAGAGAAGCTGTGGCTGCCCCATCCCTGGCAGTGTTCAAGGCCAGGTTGGATGGGGCTTGGAGCAACCTGGTCTAGTGGAAGGTGTCTCTGCCCATGGCAGGGGACCTGGAACTGGACGAGCTTTCAGGTCCCTTCCAACCCAAACTGTTCTATGAAGATATGGCTGTGTGCACTGCAGGAGTTCTCTGAAATGCTGAATGCAAGTTTCCACACTGTGTGGATTTACAACAGACACTAACTAACTCCCCCTTTCTTATAAAGCAGGACCCTTACTTACTTACACAAAAACTTTAAGCCACAACTGCTAAACATTTGGATTTTTCCATTCCTACAACAGCAAAATTAGCTCAAAGGCTTGTTTCATGTGTGGCAGCTGCTTCTAGTTGTTCCTTCTCCGTCCCACAACCAGGGAACTGCTGCTGTGGCCAGCAAATGTGTTCCTGGGCTGTAGCAGCTTTGGGCCAAGCACTATGGACAGAGCAGGGCAGCAGCAGTTGGGGTGTTCAGCTTGGGGCGGGTGTTTCTAACAATAAACATTTCCATTCGGTATCTACCTGTCAAAGGCAGTATTTTTTGCCTAATGCACAAATCATTGTAGCTAAGGGAAATGGGCATGCCACTTTTTAAATGTCCTAGCAGGAGTCTATGCACCTGTGTGTTATATTACAGGAGATTAAAAACCTGGTAATTTACTGTAAGTGCTTTCAAACCACCATTTTAAAGCTCCTGGGTTAACAGTAGGAAGCAGTTTGCCCTTCGTGGTGGGGGGAGAGCCCTCTTTTATACGTGATAAATTTATACAGCATAATTGCAAGTTTCCCAGAATATTGTGGATGGGTGTGGGAAGCTTTATTATATGTATCCTTAATTTACAGTCCAGCAGGAGCTCCATTACTATGTCAGCTTCCCTAAGCACCTGCCCACCTATAATTTTGGAGCTGAAAATACCTGTCACATTGCCCACTTGGCACTCCTAATGATTGACTGCTCTCCTTTGCTGTTTGCTTCTGTGATAAAACTCAGCATTCACAGGCGCTGCTGCCTTGCTCCTTGGGAGGGACTGCAGTTGCCTGGCTTGTGAGCAGGAGCAGGTTCAGGTGAGGTTCTGACAGGCTCCACAAGGCCGGGACAGCACAAACCCGTGAGAAGAGCTGGGGCACGTGCAGTTGTGCAGATGGCTACAGACCCCTGGCGTTACTGCACCACCAAGATGGGAATTGCATGAGGCTGTCAGATCCCCAATCTTGGCAGTGCACAAGGCTTGGTTGGATATGGCCTTCAGTGAGGACAGCACCAGAACACCACAGTAGGACTCCTCCTGCCTAAATTATAGAATCAAATAATGGTTTGGGTTGGGAAGGGACCTTAAAAATCATCTAAAGTTTCAACCTCCTGCCATGGGCAGAGATCCCTCCCACTAGACCAGGTTGCTCCAAGCCCTGTCCAACCTGGCCTTGAACACTGCCAGGGATGGGGCAGCCACAGCTTCTCTGGGCACCCTGTGCCAGTGTCTCACCACCCTATGGCAACCAGCCTGTCCTGGCTGTGTATCGCAACAGCCGCATAGGCGCTTAAGCTTCCTCAGCAATCAAATATATGATCTCCCCAGGAGATTGCTGCAGAAGGAGCTCCTCCTTAAAAATTCCACTATCAAAAGTGAGCAAATACAGCCATAAAACCACCTGGTTAAAGATGCTTCATTAGAGAAATGAGACAATACCAAAATCTGCACTTGGATGGGAAGAAGGCTCTGGAGTAGGACCTACAAACAGTAGTTCCTACTGCCCATTTCTGCAGATAGGATAAGCACTGACACAGCCATTGGGTTCTCTATGCCCAGGTCAGAAAGTGGCACTGTGTTACTGCTTGGACTCACTAGAATAAGGAAATCATCATCAGTTTGTTGGCAAAAGCGTATGGAATAATCACTGCATTTCAGAAGGAGGGCACGGAGGGGAAGCAGCTGCGCTGTGGGAAGAAGAGGAAAACAGTGACAAGAACACCACTTGCACAGTGACAAGAGCAGGAGCAAACTGAAGGTGGAGGCTTCTGACCCCCTGAGCTGAGCCCACCATGACACCCAGCCCCAGAAGCAGAGGGCAGTTAATGCACCCATCCCCAAGCCCTCATCCATCATTCCCAGGGCGAAACTCTCCCAACACCATCTCTTTTACAAGAAGCTGTCAGTCAGAGGGACAGTTGTTAAAGGGTTTCTACAAATAATAGAGTTTAATTATAGCTACAGTAGAGATCTTCTATATACATTATGTGCGCTGCTTAGGGTAGTAGAGCTTTGCCATGCATGTTTTATTGCACATATAAATAGGGTACAAAGGTTGATGGAGGTTCTCCTTTCAGCCGTACAGGTTAAGACTGCATAAAAAAAGCTGTATTACAAAATATTTAGAGCTCTTTATTTACAGCCAATGTCAAGCAAATACTGAAAGACATTATCAGGAGAAAACAAAAATTTTAATTATGAAAAAACCAAGATTTGTCAAAATAATAATTACAAAGCTTCATGTTGCCATATATACATTGTAAAAAAATACTCAGGAAACCTGCATTTTACCCCTCAAGATGCAGAAATCAATATTCCTATTTTTTATACTTGATCTGTGAATGCATTTAAAATTTGATAAACTCTGACTTGAAAACTTATTTTCTTTACATTGCTCGTGCTTTTTGACAAAACAGATATTTGTGCAGCTCTGTAAAATATTAAAATACATTTTAATTTAGTGTTAAAGTGCACAGTACATTTTATAGGAAACCATATGCTAGCTGCCAATTAGAAAATTACACTTGAAGTCAATGTTCCCTCTGTAAAATAAACTCTTTTGCTTTGGTTGAAATAATTGGATATTCCATGCATACCCTATGCCTCGTGAGCTGCGATACCACACTCCTCCTGACACACTGCTGTCACTATATACCTGATTTGTGGTATTAAATCACATAAGTTTGCATTCAAACACTGTATTAACCCTTATAAACCTACTGTTGGAATACTGATGGGTTTAAGTACAGCGTGTCTGTGACAGGTATGCATCACCTTTCCCAAAAGCCTTTATACAGTAGTCCTCTCCCCACTCTCATGCTCAAATGTTTAGTCCTCCCACCACCACATTGCTTCTTTTTTGTCATTACGTATGTCCAACTCCCTGCTGACCATTCACCACTGCCCCCCAGCTCTTCTCTTCCCCACATGCAGCTTTCCTGTCCCGCTTGCTCTAGTTACATCCCTAAGCTTCTCATAGGAAAGGAAAACAGATGCTCCAGGCATGGCAAGAACTGAACTTTTTGATCTAAAATATATTATGTTTTAATAATAAATGGTACTTTAAAGTAGCGATAAGAACAAGAATCTTACTTTCTATTGCTGATGTGGGATAAGAGGTCTGATCCCGCAAACATCCACTGCAGAACATTGTGCTTAGTTCTTTGGGGAAGTGATGGAGACCATAAGGAGAAGCCCTGGACCCAGCAGGATGGATCTGGAAGATCAGGTCTTTGAGTCTGCCTTTGGCAATTTTAATAATTTTATCTCCTCTTGAAGGAATCACTGAAGAAAACAACTGAATCAGTTTTGGCTGCCTGGTTACTCTTCTTGTTACTGTTCTTGTGCTGTTTCTTACTATTTGTTCTGTAGTGCTGTAGTCTTTAAAAGAAATCAAGTTACAGTGCAAAATCCTATCTCAAGACACATGATCCTAATGCACATCGTTAATTTTCTTGTGGCAAAAGTTAAATGTCTTGTGCATAGTAAAATAAGCGATCAAAAATATTCATTCACATTTATTTTTCAAGTTTACATCCTTCCTTTTTTTGCGTTTTTTTAACCTCTATATACAACTAGAATGGGTGTGCTCTTTAGTTTCAGCCAATTCACTAGTCAGGGGGGAAAAGTGCTACTGGAATGTAGGAAACTCAATGGAATGCTGACAAAAATGTTCCACAAATTGAAGAGATCAAGAATGGCATTCCAGCTAGCTGTCCTTTTCAGAAAAGCACCTCTTGTGTTTGCTTTTTTCTCTCTTACATATTAGAAAATACAATTTACGGAGAGCTAGAGCTACTGCACACCAAGTAGAATAAAAAATAACTCAATATTTATATTAAAATAAAGTGTTTAACCACAAAAAAGCAGTAATAAAATACAGTTTCCTAATTTACATTTTTGCATCCAAAGGATGAATAACAACTCACTAATAAATAATATTTATATAAATATTTGATGTCTGGATACTTTTAAAAGGCAGTAATAGCCTGAAGCAACTGCAGAAAAACCTAACATGGTAGAAGTCTGATTTACTCACCCTCCCCCCCATGATTACAGTGATTCTTAGGTTAATAATACAAAGGTATCTTGCTGCAAGACAGCTGTGTACTCCACACATCTGTAAGTGGCAGAGAGGTGGCTGTTTAAGTAAGTACTGTACAAAGTGAGCTATAAAAAGCAATGAAGTGCCAATTTGCTCTAGAAAATGTTTCAGTTTAGTTTCTGGTTTCTCGTTTGATGCACAGGTACAGTCTGAAAGGTGATTTTGAAATCAGAATTGTAAGAATACTCTTGGAGCACTGGGTTGTTTTCAATGCAGTTTGAAAAGCTGGGCAGTATTTTGACTGATGGCACAGTGGAGCTGGTAACAGCAGAGAGGAGCTTCATGTGAATAAAGCTTGTTTCATTGTGGTTACATCTAGCAGTGCTTGAACTGTTATGCTCACTTTTACCAAGCCCTTTTCTTCTAGGATGTGATGTGGTAGGCAGAGCTTCTCCTAGAAAGAGACAAACAAAGGAGTATAGATTAGGATACTCAATACTCACTGCAAAACACTTTACATGATCACCGCTGGAACCCAGAGCCCAACAAGCAGGAACCACTTCCTATTTTTAATTAAAAAGAACTTCTGTGATTTTGACAGAGCATCTCTGATTTTGCTCATTACACCTATGAGTTAGCGAGAGATCTGGTAATATTCTGGGCCTCAGAAACCAACCTGTTCTGTTGTCATTACAGTATGTGAACACCTGAACTAAGTGTGAGGGCCAGCAAGCATGCACTGAACTTACACCTACAAGGTGAAGTAACATGGTGTTTGCCTGTTATTACATACATACTTATTTACATACATAAAGTGAGTCTGGGGACAGATGGCTGGTTTTATCAGTTAAAAAAGGTTCTACCCCTGAGCTCTAGGCAGGCAGGTCTTGCTCCCAGGATAGGCACCCTGAAAGCCACAAAAAAGTGTGTGTAATGTTGTATATTCATGGGGCAAAGCATTTCATTCTCAGTAATTGACAGCTTATTTTGAAATATCCAGAAATCAACTTTATTCACTGTAAGGACACGGCAGTTGTGGCCAGGATGAAGCCTACAGAGGCTGTTCCACCAGAAGACAGTTGAACAGTGAATACTGTATCCTACAGGCAACAATACATCCCCCAGTGAATAATTGCAGACAGCCTCACTTAGAGAGATAGCCTTGGGTCGTGGTTGGCCTTCTCTTTAAAAAGAGGATTTTCTTCATGTAACTGGGTATTCTTCCTAATGAAATCCATGAAATGGTGAAATCAGGCAGCAGGTTTATAATAACTAGATGGGAAGGCTAGACTACATCACATAAACCATAATTAAAACTGTGAGACTCATTGCCACAACACAGAAGCCAAAAGTGTAGGTGGGATGACAAAAATATACAGATAGAAAAAAGAACCCCAAATGACGCTATTAAACACAAACACATGGATACAGCATCTCGCTCACCAAGTCCTTAGACTGTGCATGTCAGGTTCCTTTACGTTTGAAAAGGCACCATCTATGTGATCTAACCTGTTCCTTCCCTGAACATCACCCATACATGACTGTCAGCAGACATGGGATACTGATTTTTGGGAGGGTTGTTTTGATATTCTTAGTACTGAATCTCTCAGCTGTTCAATAAACTTTTAGCTTCTAAAACTATTGGTGCATTTGATATTATATTTTAATTAATTCCTTGTCTTCTACTGAATAGTCTTCTTACTTTTTTAATGTCACCTAAGGGCCTCTTATTTTATCTTCATGCAATTCATAGCCCTTTTTAACACTTCCTCATATTCATATTGATTCAACCTGCGATTTAAACATCACTAATCTCTTCAACCTTTCTTCTCCTGACAAGTTTTGTTGAGCTCTAGTCCCTTCCCTGACTTCTCGGAACCCTTAAAACTAAATACAATTTTCAGGATGATGAAACTGGTACATATAAGAACAATTAATATAGTTTTTATCATTTTATGCACCTCTTTAATTGCTTTTATCTGCTTCTACCTGCTTCTACCATTGTCCAGTCTTTGCTCATTCATTGGGCTGCAACTCCATCATAATAGTACCAGTATTAAAAAGTTGCTTTGCTTCTTCTGTTTTGACTTTGTTAATGTGTATTTCCTTTATGTACAACCAACACTTCAATTGCTTAAACTTTATGTGAAGTACCTCACACCCCACTCCAGCCTCTGTGAGAGAAAAACTGCAAAACTTGCCTTTAAATTACTGACTCTAAAAGGTGAGCACCAAGCATCATTCACAATCATGGCAGCTGATATTGATAACTGTAGTTTATCTATATTTTATGTTTACATTTTGTATTTACGGCACCAGATGCTTTAATATTTATTATTTTATGTTTAAAAGATTTTTTAAACTGCATTTGTAATTTTTATTTTTTTTTTAAGGTTCGTGGCTAAAGCCAAGAGCCCCAAATACATGCCGTACATTCCTTCTGCACACACAAACCCAAAAAACAATTCCAAACAGATAACTTTGAAGGAGGTCGGCTGAGTTCCCTGCTGGACAACATACATTTCTCCACATGGAAGACCCTGCATTCTGGGGATCTGCCAGCGCTCGGTTGCCACTTCCACTGAGTTTGTGGATTCTGATTCACATTGACCAAACAGCTGCAGCAGCTGCCTCCCACTTCTGCCTGCTACCACCTTTGCCAGAGCTATTTGCCCAGTCAGCACACAGGAACGTCTCCATCTTGCAGCCATTCCGGTTGATCACCCACATTTCCATTCCAAACTTACTCTAAATCGCTCATTTAAGAGACTGGATTCTACAGCTCGTTCCTGTTTGTTCTTCTGAGGTATCGGCTCTCAAGCTGTCAGAGATGGTTCTCACAAACTTTTTAGCTCTCTGGAAAAAACTGTCTTTTCCAGAGAAATATATAAATATCTTTTTGGATGCAAACTCTTAAACTGATACCTGATTAGTACTGAAGCAGCTACAAAAGAAGGTACAGATAGTAATATCAAATAAAAGAAAAAAACCCAAAATATTTCTACTTCAAATGTATGATTTTTACTAAACCTGTTTTGCCAATCTAATGTCTTGGGACACAGTTCATATAAAAACCTACAATACTCTGATATTAGTGCTTGAAAGCATATACAACTGACCTTCTTATTATGTTGAAGGTGGAACTTGGTTAGCATTTTATAGTTCTGCAGTTAAATAGCTGCGATGAACTTTCCAAAACTGACAATAAGATCTATGCCTTCTCCTAAAATTGAGAAACTTCATCTTAATGTGTCACAAACCAATTCTTTTATCTATAGCCCTACTCACTATCTTCAAAGCTCTTTAAATGGCTTCCACCAACCCTGCCTCACTATTCAAATCACAGCTTTAGAGCAATATATTTAATTCTTGTCAGAATAAGAAACAAAATCAAATCCTGCCAAGGATGGAATCCAGAGCACCCTGAAAATCAACTTAGCTTTCTGCACAGCAGCAGTTACGTTGGGCCAAGATACCAGGTGTCTCAGTCCTTATGTTTGGCTGCTGTTCCTGCAGCACAGTCCATTTTCCATGCTCTTCCTCACTCTGTAACCACTACAACTGCTGTCTGGAAAGCACCGACAGTAAAGCTTAGAAGCTACAAGCCATGAAGATTTCAAAACTTTTCTTAAATCCTGGCATTCTGAGACTGTATGCTTGACTAACCAAGAGAAGAACTCACCCATGACTGAGGAGACTCAACCTCACCCACTTCTCACCTTCGATAAGATTTCTGTCCTGTTCACAGTAGCATCAAACGCGTCACACGTGAACATTCATCATATGAATTGCCTCTAAAAATACCCAAGTTGAAACCATCACCAAGCAAAACCCAGAAAGGCAGAACTGGCTACTAATTCTCAAGACTAGTCTAAAGATCTTTAAAAACAACTGTGGGCGGAAGGGCTGCCACTCTGCTCATAGCAACATGAATCTCTCTCTTCTCTACAACAAAAAAGAAGATCTAAACTTCAATGTATTTTGTCTCCCCAAGAACACTGAAGAACTTAATTACTTGCTGCAAACAAACCACTTTCTACAGACACATAGCCATTTTGAATGGATAAAGATGATTACAAACTCATCATGAAAGAAAAGAACAAATTCCTTTTGATGGGAGGAAAAAAAAGGCACAAAAGGAGGCAGCAGCCAGAAGGCTGAGTCACAAAGCAACACAAAAACAGGACAACAGTTGTACCCACGAACATACACATGTGCTGGCCAGAGCAAGTTTCTAATCCTGGAACAAAATGTCTAATTTAGACCATGTAGAGGAAACCCAGGAACACACAAAGACGCAAATCCCACAAGGATACGTGATACATTACACATACACATCTATTTTATATGACACCAAATGACTTCAAAGTCAAAATAACTGTTTGAATTGGTTTATGCCAGGGCAAGCAGCTTGGCAATTCAGATACAGTATTTATCAAAAAAGTAATTGTTGTTATATCATATGGGCAAGTAATGAAATGACCACAGCATGGTAACAGTAGGGCCCAACCGTATTTGTTAGCAAAAATACAGAGAAATTGAATTCTGCACTTTGGCAAGAGCCATTCTCTTTCTTCCTTGTATTTGTAGAATGTGAAATTTCAGATATACAGCAAAAAAATAAAATATACACAAAACAATGAAATACTGGAATGTGCAGTTTCTCCAAGGACAAATTATAAAAATACATCCGTGTAAGGCCTAGCAGAATGTCTGGAGTCAAACAGTCTGAAAAGTCACTAAAGAAACATCAGGGCCTTACGTTCAAGCAAACTTATGTCAAATATACAAAACCTTCACATTTGCTAGGTGAAGGCCAAGTTTTTTTCCTAAGGAGTTAAAGGAACTGTAGGAAATATTTACTTTTTCACATATCTAAGGCAATTTGAAATTATGTCTTTTCATATATCTTTTCCTTCAGTAATCCAGTATTACTGTTGATGTCTGCAGGTGTCAAAATGCCCTGAAGTTACCATTCCAAGTACAGAAGAAAAGAGCAGAAAATAAAAAAAAAAAAAGGCACAGTAATTCAGGCTATAGGTATATTTAATAACTTTTTTCTTTTAATTTCCAGTGGAAAGATTAGTGTGTTTTCTGAAGTATACACTTATGATCAGATTTGACAAAGAAAAAAACAAAACCAGACCTTCAGTACTGCAGCTGTAATTTGGAGTCTTAGCCAGTTAGATGTCTAAATATGTGCGCCTTCTGAACATGTGGTAAATTGCAATTATATACAAAACTGTACTTGCAGAGGGTGGGCTTTGGACCCTTTCAGAAATTCTGGCCTTGAGTCAGAAAATTTTCAAAGTGAACCATGTATTTTGCCAAAATGCCTCACAATTTCATTCTAATGCGCTAAGAAAACAGTGAACCAAAACTGCAAGGAACAAAAAACTTAATAAAGACAGACACACATGAAATGGTAAGAGAAAAATTAATACTTACAGGGGATACCAATTATTCCATAACTTTATACATTAAATTCTGAGAGATAAAAGTAAAGGAATTAGTGTGTTTTTTTAATCAAAGTAAAATGGGTCATACCTCAAAGTATTTTTACCCTGCTTTTTCTGTATAATGCAGCTAATGTGCTAGAAATGAAGGAAATGGCAGAGGTTCACAAAACCTGCTCTACTGTTGTTCTAAACCTGCATATATTACTGCTTTCATTTTTTTGTAAGTAAAATGCTAAGAATACTTCTTTGTGAAAAACAATTACATGGCAATAATTTGGAAACTTATTAACGTATATGGAGTAGAAAACTGGACTGAAGATTTGCTCAGGTCTAATTCAATCCCCATTCACATTAAGTGTAAGTTCCAGAAAACTTATTAGGAACACAACAGGATCAATATGCAGTTTTCAGGTCTGAACGCTTGTTAATAAAACAAGAAAGAGGCATCTGGAGGACTACTACAGTGCCTTACACTGCACTTGAAAATATTTCTCTGTTTTCTGGCTCAAGGAAAAAGAAAGCCAAATCCTCATATCAAAATGCCACTTGTACTTGTAACCCAGTGCAAGTACATTTTACCTGCATGTATATCCACTACAAGTTGTATTTATTACTTTATTGCAGTATGGATGAGATAGCCTCCACTGCATAAAAGAGAAATCAATATGATGGGCACAGTACAGATTGGAGTAGACCAATTTATAGAGAAATCACAGTTTGAAAGTCTCTGATCATCACTGCAATGGAAAAACATGATGAATGGGGAAAGAAACGGGGGAGCAAATATAATTCATGTTATCAGTGAATGCGTGGGTGAACTAAGATGTATATTGGTTTAAAAACCAAACTCATCAACTTCATCATGTGACTTGGCTGTGAGCAGTACCAATTGTACATAACCAAATGTCTCAGTACTGCGATCTTCTCCAAGGTGAGGGACCACCCGTCTGCCGAACTGTCAGTTCCCCAAGCACTAAAGTCACAAGAACAGCAGCACAGAAACAGGACTCTGAATTCAGCAAAGAACCCATTACAGTTGCTTAATGAGATATATGCATGTTTAAGTTTCCACCTCCCCATTTAGTGATAGAATTATTGGCTTTGGGGATGGGCAGAAAGGTATTTTTCACATTTACATTATGTTTGAAATGTATTTTGAAGGACGTCACTACATTCACACTTACAGATATGTAAGGGTGTATTTTACTATTCCTTTCCCTGTAAGACTTATGTATATTAGAAAGTGTTATCAAGAACAACCTGAAAAAATACAAAACCACACACGCTTCATGTATGGTAGTGAGGCTGTGCTTGCCATGAGGAAAGAATGTTTGTTTTTCAGAGTCTGGTTCAAGATGACTTCAGCTCCATAACTACAAGTAAGTGCTTGCAGTGTTCCACTTTAATTACTGTATATTGTCATAGCTGCAAATAGTGAGAAAATGTAGTCAGTAGTTCAGTTTCTAACTTAGTGCCTAGTCTGATAAAACACTTAAAAACACTGAAGACATGAACTTCCATTTCTACACATTCAAAATGCAAAACACACTGATGAACTATGTCTCTGACCTCCCTCCCAAAGATACTGGATACAGTTATAAAGTGAAACAGATGTGTACTATAGGATGATAGCGACAACTTTTACCACCTGATTTTCTGATTTTAAAACCTGCTAAAATACACTCATACAGTACTACATAAGCAGCACACAACACAAGGCATCAACAGGAGATCTTACAGGACATTTACAGGAGCAGAAGTAAAATCCCAGCCTTAGAGAAGACATAAGTTTTGTATCAAATACCAACACTGGATTATAAAGAATCTTACAATTAATAGATCCTGAACTGATTCAAGCTTTATGCCACTTTCTCAGTTTCACTAGAAAAGCTCATTAAAACAAGACAACTAAAATCAAGACAAAGATATACTAAAAGCGGAAGCTTAAATGTCAAGCTCTGATTCTGAGTAAGGAAGTGTCCACTGTTGGAATCACTGAAATGAGGCACACAGTTAAAAGACAGACCTGTGCAGGATGAGGGCACAAGTCTATAGCTGCACACCCAAATAACTAGTACCTTTTCCTCAAGTATAAAGAACCTAGAAGCACAGCCTGATCGCATGCCTGGTCAGAGAAGACACTCCTAAGAATGGAGTTGTTACATGTACACACTGGAAGCTGCTAGGCACTAAAACCTTTAAAAAAAATGGATTTATCCATCATCTGAAATGAATTTTCCCATCTTAAAATATGTATCTAATTATACATTTCATCCTTTTTATATATGTATATATTTGAGCCATAAAAACTAGGAATAGATCTTACATGTATCTGTGGAATAGGGATATTTGTAGTTGGCACTAAACCCTAACCATATGGCCAGAATAATCAGTAACATACAAGTCCTTATGCTAGTTATCCTCTAAAAGTCTATAGGTAATTTTATCACTAGGCAGTGAGAAATGAATGCATTTATCTCGCAGTCGTGAAGCTGAGGTCCTTTGGTTAGCTAGCCTGAGACTGAATTGCAAATTTAGTCAACAGCATCTAGGCCAATGCTGTAATGTCAGTGTAGGCTTCTATCTCAAGTTTTATATTTTTCACTGAATTTGGATCTCTCATGTTGATAAGGATTAAGACAAAACCAAATTTGTCTCATTCAAGTTTTAAAATAGATGAACAGAAAACAGAACTAGAAGGGAAATGGAGGTCAACAGTCCAGCACCCTCACACCAAAACGCCTCCTGGCTAACATTAAGCAAACATTATTCTTTAACACCTTCTAGGATGGAAAATTTCAAGCCTTCCCCAGATGGTCTATTTTCCTAGCTGTATTATCCTTGTTACATTTGATGGACGAACAAACAAACAAACAAACAAACAAACATTACCTGCGTTTTCACAGGTGATGAAACAGTGACAAGATAGTGACGTGAGTTGCTTGACGTCACACATAAGAATGGCAGATACAGGAATCTAACACCTTATTCTCAAACTATCTTATTGTATCACACTGTACTCCACAATCTTCACCCTTAAACATTCTAAAGCCCCTTGCATATTATGGGTTGCTCATACCCATTACTATTTTACAGTCATCTTTGGAATGTAACATCGCAAGTGTTTAAAAGCAGTTCAGGGCTGCTTTGTGTAACAGAAGAAAAAGATAATTCTATGGAATCTGGAGGGAAACAAAACATACGTAGGAAAACATAACTACTCCAGTACGGAATTTAATTGGAACAGTAGAGATGACCAACAATCTTTAAAGTTACAGTACTCTAGTTAATCTAAAGGATTAAAAAAATAACAGTAATTTGAAAGATAGTTCTCCAAGTGCTCTTAACACAATGTATGTTGAGATAATTGGCACCAACTCAGAAAATACTATTGCCTGTTGAAGTGCCACCACAGTTGCTTCAATATCTGCAGCATTCTTGGATTTTCATGAAAAGTAAAGAGGCTCTATTTTGTTTAGCCTACATCCAAAAGTGGGATAAGAGTAGCTTTACTGCTTTAACACATTTAGCGTGTAGTCTAGGCAACATAAAAGAAAACAAACTATAAATAAAGAGGTACATAAATTCTTAAACTAGAGCTAGACAGGAGAGAAGAGATGGGACTTGCCTTCAAGATGCTACTCTCTCTCTCCTATTTCAAGAGATTAATAAAGATATTACAAGGAAGGGAAGCAAGGGAAAGGGAAAAGTTTGCAAGACAAAGGAAGGAAATTAAGTACCTGTAATTTGTCAGAGACAAAGCAGAAAGTTTGTGTGCACATGCGAACAGGTTATGCTGTTAGCACATTCCAGTGATAAGTTATATACATCAAGACTATAAAAAGTATGTGGAAAAGACAAAAGCCTATTAGATCCCAGGAGCGAAAGGTAGAAGAAGTTGATTGTGGGGTTTTCTCCCCGAGGGCGAGCAGAGTGTCAACAGTCTTTCGAATGTGACGAATATCCGACTGCAGGATGTCATACGGAGAGCAGAGGTCAGCCTATCCCGAAGGGCAGCCATTAGAACAGAAAAAAACAGTGCATAAAATTAAAAAGACAAAAATAGAAAGATATTGATAAATTATCACAATAGTCTAGCATAAACATGTAGGAATAGTTTCTTCCTAGCATTGCTTTAGTCACTAGACATCCGAGATTTCTTTTATCTCCTCTCAAATCTGAGGCTATCATATAATATCAAAATGTTAAGGTAGAAGGGTTCAGGCCTTCAAATCCTGCCAAAATTATGCCCAGATTCACAAGGGTGAGAAGGTGCATGTGATCCACTTGTTACAGTGAGATCTGCACACCTTTGTTCATCTGGGAGTTACTCAAATGCTTAAATGGAACCAGCTGTAAAAATCTAACTTAAATAATAGCAAACAGTGGGTTAAAAAGCTGTTAAAAGCACAAGCAGCAGCAATATGAAGACTCAAGAAAACGTACTTTAAGAAATTGTTAGAAGTATGCAAAATCCTCTAACATAATAACCTAAAACTTGGTATTCAAATACCATCTTAAATGATACTCTGGAATGGAAACCGAAAACGCCAACAAAGCACTAACTATACTTAAATTTTATGAAGTTTCTAAACTGAATAATTCGACACTAAATTCCTTTAAATTATTAGCAGGCTGGATTCCCAGATGTTTTTTTGAAAGTACCAATGACTTCATGTAGCAATTCAGCTATACCAAATGAAGTGCAAAATGTAATAATAGTATCAATACACACAATATTTAACATTAAAATCAAACCAACCAACAACTAGCACTTTCAAAATGCACTCTAAGATAACACCATTTTACATTGCAAATGAGGCCTTACTATCAACAAAGATGGTAAATACTTACTGAATGAAAATATACTGAAGAAAGAAAGAGATCCCCTGTTTCATAGTGTTTCATGGGAACACTATGATTCTTTAGTAGCTTTTCAGTCTGACAACACACCCAATAAAAACATGGAAGTTCAGATATCTGGCTTCTATTAGTGAAAAGTTTCAAGGTCTAGTTGGCAATAAATTAAACTTTAAAATATTTAAAAGGCCCTCCTACCCTGAAAAGTGACTCGTGAATCTACAAGTCAGAAATGGCATTCATACACAATGAAAAAACAGAAGTGACAGTTTCTTTCCCTTTTTTTGCTTACCATGACTGGTTCTGGCTTTAATGGGAGTTAAAAGCTTCAAAATTTTTATTTTGTTTTTCGTACTTATGCAAGCAGATACACAGAGGGGGAAAAGCACCCTGCCCAGCAATGACATTGCTATTTTTACAGTCACTTTGCAGAATTTTTTCAACTCAAAGCTCCAGCGTGATAATAAACTTCAATGCAATTGTATTTGGCTTTTTCTGAAGATGAAAACTCACAGATAGAACAAACATGCTGATCTTGTTTAAAAATGGGAGAGGACTAGTACTGTATTTGAGAATCCCTACATCCACAAACTGCTTACCAGAGAAACTAGCTTCAGGGCAAACAAACTACTCACGACTCTCAACTATAATCTATTGCACTTTCACCAAACCACCAATCGCCCAGCAAATACTGCATTAATTTTAAAATAGCATACAAGACTCAATTCCTACTTGTTGCAAATATATCCCCAAGATAAATATGACACATTGAACTTAAAGTTTTTTAAATACAAATTTAAAAACAAGGACTTTTTTATTTTAATAAAACAAAAAAACCCGCCTTCTACCAACTAAAAAACCAACAGTCCTTACTGTAGTCAAATGGAGAAGGCAGTAATTTCAGAGTGAAAGAATGAGAGCTGGTAATAGGTTGAATTTTCACAGAAGCTGAAGAACTTGTTAACGAGAGATTAACATACTAAGCAGTATACAGAAGCCAAGGCATACAAAAACAGCCAACACATGCAGAAGAAACTTCCTATGGGAACTGCCATTCAGTGCTTTAGTGAAAGTCAGTGCAACCTGGGGAAGCTCGTGATGCCTGACAATTTTTGCTTATTTCTGTGTGTTCTGTGACAATGGATAGTTTGGTGTTACATTCACACCTTAAGGAAAATGTTTATATTGTATGTTTTTTAAAACTTTTGTAATGTAACTCCAGATTAAAAAGAAAAATACAGCTTTTCAATAATGGTGAACATCTTTCCACTGAAGTTATTTTATGGATGCTGTGAAATTAAAATACTGAACTAAAACATGACCTCATGAAATACTGAAAAGCACATGACCCCCACTGAAAGTCTCGATGACAACCAACCAACCACCCATCTGTCACAAGCACTGCCCTTCTCATTTAGGAGACTGAAATTATTATAGGTAAGAACTAATAAAGATACATATACTTCATTATTACATTTATGGACTGACTTTTTATGTCCATAAACCAGCACAATCAAATCATACAGATGCTAAAATCATGCAGACAGAATAAACACAGTAAGACAGAAGTGGAATGACAAAAGCATAACCAGCTTTTGGTGTGCACAAGCCACCCTCATTCTACATGCTCCTGCAAGTGACCGCGGGAAAAGACAGCATTTTGAAACCAACCTCCTCAAATTTTGATTCTGGTAAAAATGTCAAGAGTAAGTTTGCAGAAGTGCATTAAAGAATGAAGTCTGTAGTGCATATGCTCAAACACAAATGAAAGAAAGAAACCTCAGAATTATGCTTTCAGCGCTCTAACTGAAAACAAACAGAACCACTTGACTCCATACTGTAGGCCAGTGTGCATTATCGAGTCCAAACGGAAGGGTGGAGAAAGAAGTCATACCTGATAAAACTTACTGCAACTTCATGGATGTCTCGTGATGAAACTATGGAGAAGTAACTGATTATGTGAATTGATCAGAAAACAAGCATACGTGGTAATGAATATATACCTTGCATTAAACTGAGAAACATGATTACCAGTTGAAGAACTAGTAGGTGGATAGAAGATAAAACACTTGACACTCTCTGCTTGGTTGCTTCTTTTTCTTTGTTCTGCCAGTTTTAGCATACCAAAGTCCTTTTTTTCCTGTTTTACTTATTTAGCAATTCCTACAGTAACACAAATCAGACTGATTTTACAGTAATTCTGACCGACATTGCAATATAGTGTACCTAGTTTTCAGGAACAGGCAAGACACAGTGATAGTTCCTGTTTGCAGGACTTGGAAGTCACAAGAAGGGGCACAGCCAAGCTTTTTGTAATAAAAATCTTCATATGATGACTTGAGAGCCAAAAAAGCCATTTCTTACCATCACACTCCTTTCTGTTCAGTACGTGTACACCAAGTAGCTGACTGAAAATTTGAGAGATGTGGCAGAAGTCTCTCATTCCTACCTGAGAAATAACTTGTCCCGCTAAATCATGCTGCACCGGTACTGTTATGATGGAACACAGAGGCTCGATAAACCTACTGTAACAACCAGCTGTGGAAGATACCATTTTATCACTACCTTTTATCAACAGAAATTGCCATTATAGTATTTCTTTCTTGACAAAATGCTTAGAAGGTTCTGTTTTGAATATTCCATATTTGATCATAATTGAGAACTAGACGAAATGCAGACCAAACTTGTAACTTTTGCCTTTCCAATAAAATACTGCATTTACAGCTTCATTTTGGTCTAAATCTCACTTGTAGAAAAGTACCATTCAGCCCATTACAAATCAGTTGTATCTTCCTTTAGACAGGAATATTTAACATTATTGAAATGCATAATAAAGAAATGCTCCGTAACGTGTATTGCCAAGAATAACAGCTACCAAGTATGAAAGCTAAAGCTTTAAGTTATTGACTTGCAGGTTAAAATGGGAAAGTCTACTTTTTTGCTACTAGTATGAATACTGATTCTAATGTGGCAACTGACAAGTTGAAGAAATGCATATGAATATTCTTGACCTTATTTACATATACTGTTGCTGGGTTTATGAAAGAGCAGTCAAAACCAAAATACTTCCATAACTTTACATACATACTCATGTGATAAAAAGGATCAGGGGAGTCTGAGTTATTAATACCTCTGGGACAAGATGTCACTTTGGAAGAGTAAAACTGCTTTAGAACTGGTACATTTAGTGCTTTGGAGGCCACACAAAGAGAAGTAAATCAAAATAGTAGCTCTATTTTTTAAACCCAGAAAGTGTGAGAGTGCAATATAGGTGGACTGGATAATTATTATATAGGTGGTGTCAGTAGCGGGTTCATATGACATTAACAACCTACTCCAGTGAATGGCATCATTCAAGTACTGCTTGTCATTCTGAAAAATGCAGTAGGACAGGCACCCTCTATTTACCACACATCTACTGCCACTTGCTTATTCAATCTCTACCAGGCAAAGGTAGGAGTGTTTGTCATTCTATTGCTATTGCAGAGAGGACTAAGCAATTTGACAGTTTTAATTAACAGTGTAAAATGAAGTCGTCCTTTCTAAGTGACAAAGATTGTACCTTTTCTGTCAGATACCTCCTGAGGGGCATGGCAGACATTTTCTGAATCTTCAGGCTTTCAGATGCTTACCTGCCACCATCCCTTTCTCACATTAAACAAAAACTTTGGGTCTCAAAAAAAATTATCATTTATGAAGATCTCTGATTAGGCTCCACAGCAAAAGTTAGTGTCAAGTTTTGCCGCAAGCTGACTGTCCTACAATTCTCATACTTTTGATAACCCGCTGGTGTAGTAAGAGCCTTCCTATTTAGTTTCTTATTAAAAGGTCAGAATCATATGCTTAAAACATTCCTTTTGCATATGACCCAGCACAGCCCTTCTGCATGTGATCAAGAGCATTATATGGCCATTAACAGAAAGCAATTTCAACATGTCACCCTTTGCACCAAAATTCTCATCTGGCAGGTAATGGCTTTCAGAATTATCTATGTACCAGGTCCTTAGAAAGAGATGCTCATATTCCTGAATTTTGTATGTGTGATTCTTTACCAAGTCCTGACACTTCTTATGACACATTTGGATATAGATGCCAATTGAAATTTTTTTTCTTTAACACTTGGAAGAAGTTCCCCAGGATCATCCTGGGGAAAGCAGTTTTGACCCTAGAATTGAACGCTGAAAGCCACAGAAGAGACCATGCACATCAGCACATCACAGTAATTACTTCGCTATTTTCTTGGTTTCATTTTACATGATTTGACAGGATATCATTCTAAACCTGTGGAGCTCAGGAAACAGCGTGTACTCCATTCCATTCCATAAATAACTGAAACCAAAGCAAGAGGAACTATGAAAATTTTAAATGCTTAAAGAAAACCCAAAACAACCAAACTCATGCAGCAGAATTTCATGTTAATTCTCAGGAACTAAGCATGTACATAAGTATCACTGAAAAGCCTAATATCTATTGCTATTGAGATCCAGAAGCAGAACCTATCACTTTCCCGTAAGACGCTTAGGGAATAATTCCCTGCGTTCCTTTACTGGTTTGTCCAGAGATAGTTAGGCAATGTACAACTCATCGATCCGAAGCAACATTAAACACATCATCTGTAGCTCTTTAAAAACTTTGACAATTTACAGCCAAACTTGCTATCATACAACTCTGTATTCCTAATACACGTCCCTCCAACACACACCAAAATTCTATCATCTACCAGCTAGTTCACAACATGAAGGATTTTCACAATATATAGCAAACATACACGTTTGCAAAGTACCAACAGCCAATCAAAAAGAACATCCTCAGAGTACTTCAAACCTATCATAAATTTACAAGCCATTCATTTAATGCTTAAGTGAATGTATTTTTGCCCTCAGAAGAAGTTAATGCTGATTTAGATTCCTAAGCGTAATTAATTTATAAGTCAGATCTGGCCTTGTGCTTAAGGCTCTGTGCAATTTGGCAACAAGTATATTTTAATAAAAATAAAATAAAATCCTAAAAAAATCCATACTAATTTCAGTGGAAGCGTTAAAGATGAGGGCTAGTATATAAAAATGTCTATTCACACAGAACAAAAAAGGATTTTTCCAGAAAGCTGACTGGTAGAATCAAAAATAAAAAACACTTGGAGTGAAGGCTTAGCTTACCCATCTTAAATACAGCACTGCAAAGACCTCTGTAAATATTTCTGTTCTATTTCCATTTCTGAAAGATCTCTTGACAACAACAAAAACAGCTCTTGGCCTTTTCTTTCGCAATAGACTATATCCAGAAAAGCCTAACTTGTATTATAATTCACTGAATAATTCATGATGTATCAGAAGACAATGAATTTTGGGGCAGCTTAACAAACGCACCATGTCTACAAGCCCAGAGCACAGAGATTTTGATCATCTTTGAAGTAAAATTTTCCCCTTAGCATGAAATCATTCTAACATAATAAATTACGTAATTACAAAGACTAAATCAACCATTACAACTTAGAAGTTAGCCCATTACACTGAATTCCCAAATTAAATTTATGAAGAACCCTTCACCAGAGCTGTAAGATAAAGTCTCCCCCTCAAAATTCCTACAAATAGCAAAAATGATGTTACTTCTGCCATCTTCCAAATCAAGTGCTAAAATCTAACTTAAAGAACTCAAACAGGAATTCTTTACCAACATGAAATCTTGGCATTACCATCTGCTCCCAAGGGGGTGGTGGGGGAGATATACACAAGATCTCCTTTTGTTGCAGCATTCTTGAAAACAGACTAAAACCAACTCAGTCTTCATTATTCTGATATATGTAGGCAACAGTGAAAATACATCATGCAGTTTCCATGTATTCAAATTAAAAAGAATTGTATAACAGTTTTACCATCTGCAACTCCAGAATTGAATAGTTATATTTTTCCTTATTAATATGAGAATAAATTATATGATGCTGCCATTCTTAAATGAAAAGCAGAAAACATCAAGTACTGCAGTTCCCCTGTTTCCAACTTCTGACACACTTATATCCACATTATAGAATCTTACTCCTATATGCTTTCCATACTTAACACACAGAGAATGGTTTTCTTCACATCACTGGAGCAGAGCTTCAGTACAAGAAATAAGTGTGTTATTAGTCACTTTTCCAAAGCATACAATAGAATACTTACCATTGTAAAAGAGGAAAGTCAATAATTAAAAGAATGAAGCCCATATTCTAAAAGCACCAGCTAAAAACACAGTTATGTTGTATAAGAAACAAAATCAGTTAACTTTTGCCTAATTACATATTACCTCATTAATTACCTTTTCCATGGCAAAGATAAGGAGGGGAAACCACCAAACTACTAATTTAAGAAAAAAGTTGCAATTTTTAAGTACTACGACATGAACCACTTAAATGCACTAAAGTGGGATTAAATCAAATTATTCAGATCAATTTTTTAAATTATATGTCTTTATTGCTGAAAAACTGTAGTTCATGAAGTTATCCTTCAGCTTTAAAATAATTCATGTGTTTTGCATTTTTGATCATCTAGAAATGACAGATTTAAATTACCTCTGGTATTCCCAGTTTTCTACAAGCATCCAGAAAGTTTTCCACATTTCTCCTGCATTTGGCCATGCTAAGTTTAGGCTGTAAAAGCAAGAAAAAATAAGTTCATGGCAAAAGAAGCCAAAAACATTCATTCAGTCAATTCGCCTATTGCATTACTCTTGTACTGATGAGAACACGACTTTCCATATTTCTTCTTAAAACAATGCATAAAATTCTACTCATCATGTTTTTCTGCTTCTGTGAAAACATCATGCCTACAAACACAGTCTGAGTACATAAGTTGTGGATACCATGTGCTTTTACTTAGTTGTTAAAATCACAGGCATGTTTAGATCACAAGGTAGACATGAACAAGATCCTACTTGTTCATATCTAGCTTGTGAGGTTCTCAAGCTTTCCTCTTATGATGATCTGTGATAGGCAACATTGATTTTCTGGACAGCAAGTAAATCAATGAAGGATTCCAACATACATTATGGAGAAAAGACTCAAATGTAATTAACAGGCTCTTTTTAAATTTTTTTTGTGTACTCACAAATGTATGGTAACTATACACAATTTTAATGTCTCTGAAGAAATCTATTACTGCAGAATTTCACATACTTCCATAATTTGTCTCACTCAGGACTATTCACTAAATACTTACAGAAATATCATGCTACTATTTTACTTTTTCAGTGCAAGATGTGAAACAATGGTAATCCCTGAATATCCACTTAAACCAAGAATTCACTATAGTAGCAGGGATTTTAAAGAACTGGTTTTCTAGGCTAAAGCAATTTGAAGGATGTTTCAAGAAGGAGAGCACCATCAACATAAAGTTGAAACAAAATGAAAATGGATTTTAAATACTTGCTTTTTGCTATAGAAAACATCACAAGGTGTTCATAAACAAACAAACAAAAAAATCCACATCAAAACTTAAGGTTTTAACCAAAAATTCAACTTTGCATATTTTAGCAATGTCGTAATTTTACCGAAGACAGAAGTAAGTTAAAATCAAGGAACAGCAAAAGAAACTCCATTAGACTATCTGAGAAAATGTCTTATTCTTAACATCTGTCTTCTTGGAAGTTCTTATAGATTGCTCCAAAATCCACATGCTATTTTCAGAATCGAGTATCAGGCTGCATATGGCAAATTTTTACCAACGTGTACATTAAAAAA
>NW_009929751.1:83452-99164 GCF_000696875.1 Nestor notabilis | reverse complement strand
TACAAAACGAGTATCAGGCTTCAAATGGCAAATTTTTACCAACGTGTACATTAAAAAAAAAAAAAAAAAAAAGGTGGATAGTCTAAAAGCATACAAAACCTCTTCAGAACCAGACTGGCATCAGAAATCTGGAACAATGATATGTTCAAGAAAAAGACATCAATAAACAGAGAAAACACTAAGAAAATTAAGTTTTGAGAAACGAACACACATAGATTACATCAAAGCACTTGTATCATGAAACAATCAGGTCCATAGGTTTGGCAAGCCAATATTAAATCACTACAGGGCATTTTTCTATTCCGTTCTGTTTGGAGGTAAAAGGAATAATTTCTACATTTAACCCAATAGGAAAAACATGCTAATAAGTTCTGTAGGTACTCTAGTAATGCGACACCTGCCAAGCCAAGTATTAATGAAGTTAACCTCATATTTTTTCAATTTACAAACAAAGGGCTAATTTCCTTTTAAAAAGGGTCTCCCAGATAAAAACCTTGCAATCACAGAATTCCATACTGTACTGAACAAAATGGCCCTTATCAAAACAAAATCTGATCTGTTGATAAATCAGAAAGAGGCAGAATAATTTTATTCACTTATAGATGTGTATGTATACACACACACTATATATAGTATGTGTGTGTATATATGTATTTATCAATCTATCTATATAGTAGATATATGTTGCCCCTAACAGCAAAGAACATTCACTGAACAGCAACCTGGTTTCTATAACCAAATATAATTTGGAAATAAAACAGTAATTTTTAAACATTTCCTCTCTCCCTCCCCGCCCGAACACAACAAGAAACATCTAACTTACTACTGCTGGTGAAGGTACATGAATACTTGCTACAGACCGAGGACGAACATGATTTACTAAATGGCAGAGAACTACACCATCCATCAGAGCAGACCCCAGGTCTTCAGGCAGACAAATCTTTAGTCTTGTTTCAATGTTCTGCAAATGAAGAACACAAGCACACTTTAATACAGAAATGAATGAAGGGGAAAAAAGAAAGGGAATATATATCCTCATCTTCTCATATGCCGTAGACAGCCAATTTTGGGGTTTTGGTTCACTGAGAAACATACTTCCTTTATATAACTAATTTTTTAAAAAACAAACCCCAACCTCCGCTACCGTATGTTTGTCACTGAATTATGTAAATGGCTTTAAAAGAATTGAAGATTTCAAACACTGCTTTCATAATACGCGTTTATTTTTATACACACATATAAAAATATATAAGCACGCAATTAGCCATGTGATTGAGCTACATGTGGCTCTTTCCTTTCACCATTCCCCAAGTCTTCTACTCATCTATCTCAAATTTTCTTTATCATCAGCACTTTGAATCAGAACTACACTGTGTTAAGCCCTGTACAAGCAGAGAGTAAACAGCAATCTTTTCCTAGAAGTCTAAAAATTACTTAGGAAGCATTAGAGAGATTAGAAATACAGGTAAGGTAAGGCAAAACATTCAGATTTAAAAGAGAAATTCTGGGTACTTGTTAAGCAAAACTGAAGTCTCACTCAAAAGAATTTGATATTGCAAAATAAAATACTCTAAAAATATTCCAGGAAAAAAACCTGTAAGAAGGTTGTTATGTATGATGAGTTTCCTACATTGTGCTCTAATATTGAACCATTCCAACACTATACTTAGAGATAACTCTTAGTTTAACTTTCAGAAGATAATTACTTCCATTATTTTAAAATACATATTTCTTATTCCTAGTTGAACTTCCTTAATGTCAGTATTCTCTATTAATACATTACCTCAATCTATGCTGGCTATTTTAGACAAAAATAGATTCTTCTCTTTAGAATCAAAGGAGAGTGTAGGTCAAAAGGCATTTCTGAAGGTAACCCGGTCTAACAAATTTGAATTGACATCAGAGGTTTGGATAGTTAAGCTCTGGATATCTGCAAGGAAGGAGATCCTACATCACCTCCTGGCAACCTTATGTGTTTCACCAACCTTATTGTAAAGAATTTTCTCCTTACAGCTACTTGCAATTTATTTCTCTGTAATTTCTGCCACTACCTCTCGTTCTTTGACTGTGCATCTTTGAAAAGCCTGACTTGATTCTCTCTATTACTACCTGTGAGGCAACTGAAGACAGTCATATGATATTCTAAGCACTCTCTTTTCCAAGCTGAAGAATTTCAGCTCTTACCTTCTTCCTCATACATCCTTTACTTGTGCACCCTTACAATGAAGTAACCTCCACTGAACTCACTCTGGGGTTTCATTGTATTTTCCCAGTCAAGTACTCACATGTACGGTCTCACAAGGGCCAAACAGGAGAGTGAATCATGTACACTAATACAATGTTTTGTTTACACCTTGGATTAATTTGTAGATTACATAACATTTTTGGTATATGAGATGTGCAGAGTGAATACATTTTGAGACTTTTTTCCAAATGTGTTACAAATAGGTATAAATTAATGAATTAAAAATTCCTTCTCACTGATTGGCTTGTTGGGAGACTACATAGTATTGATCAGGGTGCACCTTTTTCTCTTTTTTTTAGTGAGCACAGCATACCTTCAACACTAGTTCAGTGCATTTCCTGTTAGAGTTCATGGTCTGAGACTACACTTAATTAAAATTGAAGACTTTAAGAAGTGGATCAATTCTCTTTTGATATTGTCACCACTGAAGAACTGCTCTCTTTTTCAGAAATCATCCACACTACAGCAGCAGCCAATTTGTTCCACTTCGCATGTTAAAACCATGAATGTTTATCCTTTAAGTGACAAAAATCAACCAGTATTTCTTGCTAGACTGTTGCTCAAGTGTAAGTGGCAAATCAGTCTCAAGACAACAGGTGTCTGAATTGACCACGGATATATGAAAAATCAAAGGGACGAAAAGTAAGTATGTATCTGAAGCAAAAAGTTGTATGAAGTGAAGCAATGTCTGTAAAAACACACCATTCTAAAGAAAAGAGGGAAATGTATGGAAGAAACCCCAATGTCTTCACAATATGCAGCTCACTTGAAGAGGTTGCACTGAAGGCAACTGCATTTTGATTCCTGAATAAGGAACCCAAGTACTGTAATAGCTGTTCCTTCTTGTTTAGTGCCCACTTGGTTAAGGCTGCAGGTTCTGTGGAGTCTCACTGCGGTTTAACACACCATGAAACATTTCAAAAGCAAAATATACTAACAGGTACATTTATTCATTAAGTATGAACTTAATAACTTGTATGTTCTGGGCTATTTTCTTGTACAGTACATAGTAAGATGGTCTCGAGGTTACTTCTCTCACTGTAGGACCCAGAATACCAGAGTAAACTTTATTAATTCAAAAAATCTGTCTAGCTTCTGTCACCAGTCCTTGACTTGTAATGAAGCTTCTCACAAGAGACAACAGAACTTTCAATTCAGGACGCAATGCTGAAGATCAGTAACACATTAAATCAGTGTTACTGGTAATAACTAATACTAATAGAGTGTAGAGAGATCTTATTAAGTCCCCATGATCATGGTGAATAACCTTGTGATACTTTTCACTGTAAGGATTACCTAAACTAATTACCAAGGCAGTAATTTTGAGGACATTATTTTTAGGAACAGTTACTTGGGGACTTGCTACATACTTGTGGTAACTCTTAAAAGGAATGTAAAAAGCTGCATTGATGCTGCTGGCTAGACTACGCTCAGAAGAACTACCTCCTAGTGCAGTTTATTACTGATACTACCATTTTCTTCTCCTTATGAAGTCTGTCTCATCTAATTCCTGCATCTCCTACTGCAGAAGGAATGTGGTATCATTTAACCTTTTTAATATTCTCATACTTAGACAACTTTCCCATCAAAAAATTAAAAATACATTCCATTAACACAAATTGATTCTACCAACACTCACGTACCTCACGTAGCTGTTCCACAAGCTCTCTCTCTTCTCTCATCTGTTCCATTTTCCTTCGAATTGTAAATTGTGGGTCTATTGATTCCAAATTTCTTTGTGGTCTTAAGAACACTATGATTTAAAAAAAAAAGACAGATTTTAGTGTAAAAACAAACACTTTGATTTATTCATTTCTAAATGAATCAAAATCCTTAAGAACTGCCCCCAGCAAAAACTCAGGACAGAAAAATCTGATCTTGGATTACAATCACAAATGGATATTTTCTGGATATTGCTCTCAATGGCTTCCTGTACCACCAATGGAGTGGATAATTTTCCAACCAAATCCTAACCTCAACAAATAAGTTTTGTCAGATAATTAAGCACCGACATCTCTCCCTTAGAGATTCTGATCTCTACAAAACTTTGTATCTAACATGGCAGGAACACCTCTTCTTCTACGTAGAGCCCTCTCCTACAAGCTGCTGAATTGTGTAACAAGCATCTTCCTACACAGGACAAACTGCTTACTAGATAAGGTTATACTAAAAAAAAAAAAAAACCTCAACTAAAACCAACCCCACCCACCAAACAAAAACTAATGTAGGCAGGCTTGGCCACTGAATAAGTCTATCCACATTAAAAAGTTGTATTGCAAACATAGCATTGCACAAACTCTCCACAGTAGTCCCTCCCACCAATCTTGTCGACTGTATCACTTTGCCCACATACAGTTCCTTGAAATAATTACATGAAATCTCTGCATATATGCACCTCTATGTTTCCTTTTTATGTGATCAATGACTGTTTTGAATGGTTTGGGAGAACAAGATGATGGATGCACAGAATGCAACTGGCACCTGTTTGCCAATCAAATTATAGGCCAACCTGATTATTGTGGAAAATGATACTGCTTAAAAGAAAGAAGTGTTTTGCATTATTTACTTTTCCATCTCTCTCCTGAATGTGCTATGAAACCCTAAGTACCAATTAGTGGGGTGGAAAGTACAAAGCCTGGAAACCTCTGTTTTTAAATACAGCTACTGCTCAGTCTGGATTTTGCTAACTTAAGGCCATTAAAAAAAGAGAGAGTAATTTATGGGTCAATAAGTAACAGGATAGAAAAGAGGAGCCTTTTGCTTCCTAAAAGGCACATCAGAGAACTGAAAGTGTATGAATTGCCAATAGCACCTACTAGAGGAGTAAAACCAGATTACTTACACTTGACTGTAAGAAAGTTACACATAGGTGTAATCACAGTAATTCTGATATTTCATTAAAAACTGTGACACATCAGTAATTTTATTTTGGTTTTGATGTGGGCTGAATTTTAAAAATCTGCCCTCAATAGATCTAACAAAATAAAACACTGAACACTTGGTAGAAGGATATATCTATATTCTGACAAAAAGTACACTGTTAATGAAGTCCCCAAATCAGGTCAGGGTCAACATACAAAACTGTGCCATCTGACACCTAGGACAAAGTTTCTGCCTGAAAAATACTCTGAAAACTCAGACAAGGCTGGTCACCAGGAATCTCACCCAGCTGTACACAGGTTGGTTAAGTATCAAAATTAATAATCTAAGCTACTTCTTGAGCCAAAGGTACAGACAGACACTACCTATGGCAGTTCAGCCAACAGGCACTAGTTCTTCCCCTTATTTACTAAAAAAGGAACTTAAGGCAACAAACTCCTTACATATCCTTAGGCTACTTATCTGAGGCTACACAGGGCTAGTACATGGATACTCAGAACTGGCCTACACACATAGGTACTGCTAAATGTTGTTGCTTGCTTCCTGGTACAGTCTTGGCTGGTGCAAACCCACCTCTCTTCTATGCAATGTCTAGGAATAGCTCAAGGAATAGTACAGGCAACAGACATTCTCCAAAGGTAGCTTAAATGCACCTATCCTGTTTTGGAACATGAGAGTGCTTAGGTACGGATTTGAATCACTCTGGGCCAATTAGCCTCAGTGCCAGAGAAGGGTCTCTGTTCCATTTTACTTCCTGCCACAGGAAGATACACCTTAGATAACAAACAGCCTCAGGTAACAAACTCTAAACAGAAAGGCCGGGAGCCTGATTAAAAGCAGTTTTCTGTTGTAACAGCCCAAGGTAATAAAGACTATTATTTGCATTTGGCTTAAGGTTTGAATGACATGAAGACATCTATCCATTTCAAGTGCACAAGCACACACTAGTCTGTACAGCTTGTTTCATTTAGAAGAGTAAAACAGTAACAAATCTAAATTAACACAGATCAAATTGTACACTGATAGAAGTACCTCTAGCTTTCCCTGTTAAAATATTCATCAGCAAAATGTCAAGTGAGCTTCATAACATCATTAACTAAATTCAGTTTTTCAGCTTATTGTTATCACAATTCTTATATTCCATACTCTATGGAGCTGATTCCTCACATATGCTGTCTTTTATAGTTTTATAATCAAGAACACTGTGGCAATAACAAGTACTATCAACTACTGAACTGAACTAAGAATATGGGTAGTCTAAATGTTGGCATTTATCATCCAAGACTTGTGGTTTTGGTTTCAATCTGATGCTCTTTACAGTTTCACAGCCTTCAAATATCTAAACACCCTTCTAATTTAGGGCAACTGGAAGAACAATGGCCCTATTTAAAAAAAATAAATACACCTGCCTATCAAATATTTATAAACAGTTTAATTGTCTAGGTTCTGGTTCTTCCATCTACTTACTATACGCAGTACAAGACCCTCCTAGCACAAAGAGACCCAGTTTTGCATATGGTGCCATGATTCAATGGCAACTGAATAATGACAATAATCTTATGCTCTACAGAAAAACAAAACAAAAGCAGGAGTAATAACATCCACTAACACACCTGGCCTTCACTATGCACAGATTTCTGTTGGACAGAAATCACCATTTTTGCTTAGCTGATTGTTTCAGCTTTGTTTCTTCGTGAATGTCTTTTCTAATTAAGTTAGTTATGCACCTGCATTAATAACGGCAGATGGGAGCAGGATATTTTCATCAATAGTAGGTATCTATCAAAAAATAATAAATTTAAAAAAACCCCAAAAGCAAAAAGGCAGAAAACTGGTATCAGAAATATTTGCTGTTTGAGTACAACTTTTATAAACCCTTGAAATTAAAGCAAGTAAATAAACCTATATTGGAAATACTTCTTGGAGTGGACATCATGGGAAAAGCTGTTTTGCTGGACTTGAAAGCAGTGACACTTCATTCATTTACTTTTGACACTACACATTCTGCCGTAAATCAACGTGCATCCTTTGAGGTATGTAGTCTTACAGACATCCCCTCAAGAATAGTCCTTAATCCTTAGCCACATAGGGCATTTGCCATTTATTCAGGTTTCCAAAAACCACAAAATTAAGTAAATTACATATGGAACACCTACCATTGTCACTGTCTCCTTCAGATGGGATACTGTAGCTAAAGTTGTCCCATGTTTGTGCCTGTGTAAGTGTGTTGAAGGAGATAGGAGGAAGACTGAGGGATGGGTCTGCTGGAGGGGGGTGATAGCCAGTCCAACCATGGACCGGAGTGGGGATAAAAGAGGGCAGCAGCATTTCGTATGGCATTAGAATTGTATGGTAATGACAAAGATGTAATTCAAAGGTGATTAATATAAAATGCATAATTTTTGAGAAAAGAATGAAAGATGGTGCAGAATAAAAAGAACGAGAAGTTATATGTTAGTACTTGCAAATCATACATTATATGTGCAGTTAAGGCTGTTAAGCTCAGCAAGATCATTGTAACCATAGCACTTCACACAACTTGTTTACAACCAAGTGTTAAGAAAATGTACCCATAGATTTTACAACATAGCCTGACAAATACCTTGACTCTGTGATTCAGAAGGTGAATATATCAGCTGTGAAGTTTCAGCAACTAAAAGTTCAGAGAATAAGAATTTTGGTATTTTTTGTAACTACACAGGAAGAAGACTTCCTCCCCCAAAGAAAAATAACACATCCGTATGAAAATATTATCACATCACAGCTCTCTAGCAATTTTGGTAAGTAGCATCTACATTAGCCCTCGGATTCTCATTCTGTTGAAATATGTTCTGTACGTACATGTACTACACATGTTTTCCTTTTATTATAATTCACTTTATAGTACATGCAGCACTATTATTATTTCTTGCTGAATCCCACAGCAGTAAGTCCAAACCTACAAGAGCCCAGCACCCTAGGAAATTTCTGGTGGTCCACAACTTTTACAGACTTTCAGGGACAAGCACCTCCAAAGGGTGATCCTGAGTCTGCACCACAAGCCTTGGCAAACCTGCATGGTGGACAGTCTTCTTTCACACACTAATCCAGTAATGATCCAACTGGGCTCCCAAATGCATGCAAAATTGTACATTTCCACAGAAGCTGCAACAGAGTCTGGAGACTATTCATCAAGATGACTGTAAGCACATGTAATGCCTACAGTTCATGACCACCCACCAACTCACTGCAGAGCTAAACTTGTATAACAATACATTCCCTATTCTCCATCCATTCTGCCTTTTCCCCTTCAAATAGTCGCAACAATAGCTCTTTTTTAATCCTCAAATCCTTCAGTGGACATTTTTATTCCTTCCTCCCACACCTGCTCAGCAGTCCTGTCTCCTGTCTTGATTGTGGAAAGGATTTCTGCCCAAGTTTCCTTTAAACCTCCATTCTACAGTGTTTCAGAACTGGACACTGACCACCTCCTTTGCTTCTCTTCGTCCTTCTCTTTATCTTTCAAAGCTTCCCACTGGTTTACTATTTTCTGATACAATTTAAGAATCTCTTCCTTTGCCCTTCACAATGATGTCAGTCCTTAATGAACTTTTCCCATATCTGAACACAACATTTATTACCAATTCTGCCACAAAATTATGAACTTTCTCACTTCTTGGTTTCCTACATATATTTCCATGTTTCATCTACTGAATACCACACACAAGCAACATTCATGCTCCTCAAATAAAACTAGAGATTATGAACTACCCCTACTCTAAATGCTAAACCATAAACCTAAATCAATTTAAAATTATTGTGAAGATCAGAAAGCAGCTAAACATTTAATATTAGAAGAAAATCCAAGGTAAAGTTTCAGTAAGCACAAAAAGTCCCTATTTTATACCATTCCAAATTAATAATCATGAAGAACTTAATCACACAGACTTTCTCCTTCCCACAATTCTACAATCTGTATTAACATGATAATTCAGATAGTGTTGTATAAAACTTCACCTTAAACTTCTCTTCAAATTCAGCTGTTCAAGAGCTCACTCTCTTTTGCCATGCCTTTTTTCAAAGCCAGTGTACTGGTTCTAGGACATCAGATTAGCTGAACCTGAGAGTCAACTCTAAGCAGACTCAACACTGGGTAACAGAATACAGATTTATGGCAAATGATAAAACAGTCTTTAATTATGGTGGCAGCTAGGATTCTCATTATTTTCCAAAGTACACGGATAATGCAGTTAGGGAAGAAAACAAATGGAAGAAATAAATACTCAGAGATTAGAAAAACTCTGGTTAGCACTCAAAAGAGGGAAAAATACTGTCAAGTTCTAATGATCATTATGTGTTCCAGCCAACTTGAAAGACAGTCAGGCAAACAAGTCCACTGACACTAACATTATGCTTCAAATCTACAAGTTACCAAAAATGAAGACGCTGGATTCGTAAGTAAGATTATGCTAAGTAAACAGTTGCAAGGGAACTTTTCGCTTCACAGTAGGAACTGCTTCATGATTTCTGAGTTTTGTCAATGCTTCTTTTAGTCTCTGAAGGTGTAATTTTTTGTTTGTTTTGTCTGTGTTGCTCTTACCTTGTTATTCTTAGGTGTTAGCAAAAATAATTTTAGTACTACTTTTAGAGTAATTCTAGGGTGGGAGCAGGAGAAGAAACAATATGCGGCTTCACTACTCCTTTGTTACAGAGACCTCAAAATGGCCAGAACAAAGGCAAAAAATATTTTTGAGTACTGAAAGATTTATTAGTAGGTGTTCAGGCCTGAAGGTCTGACACATTAAGGATTCCGTGGCAAGAATTTTTGCAATACTCAGTTTCAACAATTAGCACCATTACAAGCATTTTAATCAATTAACAAATCAAGCACAAAGACTTTAAATTTATTAACTATTTTGAGTGATTCCTTTTCAGAGAGAAAAAGCACTTCCCAAAGGCAAAACTACGGTTCTAAAAGACCTTGTAATTATTCGTTCATTTCAACAGTATTTTTTTTAAGGTTTTCAAAATTAACGTGACTTTGAGAAGCCCAACTCTATGAAAGTATTTAAAATACAGGAGGAAATAGTCTGAAAAAAGTAAGAACTCCTGTCTGTTTTTCCCTTCCATGTCAACATCTGACCCTTGGAAAGAATCTCTCAAAAGTCAAAGCACAGTCATTACTTTTCAGAACATTTTCTTTAGGTACCATGTCAGCCATCAGATATGAATTTTCCTGATGTTTTACCTAGCTTTAATATGCAAGAATAAAAGGATCGTCAGTCCTGAACACATATCAGTATGTACTAACACAGTATGTACTAAAACACAGATGTTTAAGTCACTGTGGTTTATCCTCTGGAAGCGCTTCCATTTCTGTGGGTACTTCAAAAAACTGGAATCCTTACCAGTCTAGAACAGTTTACTTTCACCTTTCCAAGAGACATAAATCATTATGAAATGATGAAGGGGAAAGGGACTGGTGTCAAACAGAAAGCAATATTCATTTACAATAGAGGAAAATAAATGCAGTGAAAATAAACTCTCAAATTTCAGAAAGGTACGGTTGCATGTATTTTCATTGAAAATTTGCCACTATTTTTTCCACAGAGCATGTTGTTCACATTTTAGTTACAATGATGCTCTTTTAATCTTGCACTCAGATTTGAAAGACCTATAGAAGAAAGTAGTTCAAATGTAAGATCTAATTAAGCTAAACAGATAAAACTCATTTTCAATGAGTTTGAAGGTTTCCCTTAGGGCCACAAAGAACTTAAATGAAAACAGCTAATGAAATAAACTACAAACTGAGCTGAAAAACTTTCCCAGATCACCAAATTGCTGAACCTCTAGATCAGCTCAGCTCTAGGGCAATAAAGCAGTATATAATTAACATGTACAAATTCAGACAGTTGTAAGATGGCTTAAACTCACACAAAACACAAAGTTTTAAAGGAAATACAGTGAAGAAACTAGAGACATGGCAAGCTTATGTTCTTTAATGGAAAAAACATGCAGGATTCACAAATGTCATTATTTTCAGTCATGTACTACTTCTATCTGTAAATTATTCTTAGGTGTCAGCAAAAATAATTTTAGTACTACTTTTAGAGTTATTCTAGGATGGGAGCAGGAGGGGAAACAAAATGTAGCTTCACTACTCCTTTGCAAAGTTTCATTTTGTTGCATTGTGCTACACAGATAGTACACAGTCTTTTTACCTAAAGTTGGACCTAAATTCCAACTTTAACCAGTGTATAACTTTAAAATAACATGACTAAAATTGGATGGGATGAAGCAAAAGATTGTGCAGTAATGCCTCTAGCTTCCTGACTGTGTAGTGTATGATATGGAGAGGAAAATAAACTCAGATTATCAAGTTTTTGCAACCCACAGCTTGACCAGAAGAGGCTATAGCATTGGCATACTCAAAACAATTCAAATATATGAATGTGAATTGGTACAATGCAGAAAATTAACAGACTATAACCAACTGACTTTAGTATTCAATGAGACAATACACAGCTGCAATATAGTCAGAGGAAGAATTGTAGGAGCTGTGCACATTTGGTCTTCCATCATGTGGCTTGAAGGATTTGTTGCAAAGGACTGCAACCATTGCAATCTGGTCTTCTTAAAAATCCTCTAAAAACAGATTCACTAGGCTATACTACCCTGACCTGTTATAGTCATTAAGTACAGGACATCTTGGTGCACCGATATACCAAGATTTGAGAGCATACATTGAAACAACACTTGAGCAAGAAGTCACATTCTTGCATTCTCTCCCACAATGCTGCTTCAAAAGTCTCTGGATGCAGATTTACTGGCAGTTCAGCAAAACACGGGCTACATCCCTTGAAAGCAGCAACATGGCACAGGCCCGCTTGCCTTCACACATCTTTCTTCTAACAGTGTTATTACAATGTTGCCACTGGACTGTGCAATATTACTCAATGTTTCATTTTTTCAAAATCCTGAAATACTTCATGAAATATATCTCTAAAGCATAAAAGAAGAGAGCCAGAGTTTAACAGTCCAACAAACTCAGAAGTGCAACTGAACAGATCTGTCAAACTGTATGTCACAACTATATGAGAAATTTAAAATATTCTCTTCATGAAACAATGTTGGTTCAAAATCATTTTCTTTGCTTTTTAAAACGTATAAAAAAATTGAAAAAATCTATGGGTACAGTTTCTTAAACGTTCTAATGTGAAACTGCTGCCATTATTGCCAAGACATTTTGTTAAGGAAACTACAAGCTTGTAATGTAATGTAATTGTAAATTACCAGCATTTGATTAAAAGCATTTGTGGTGAATGCAAGAAACCAGAATTACAGTGTTAGGATGCTGAAACATACTGAAAACCTGCAGTTATTCTTTAGAGGTGATATGAGATGACTTAACAATACTGACTACCTCAGCGCGGATAAGATAAAAACTGAGTTTAATCCTGTAGCTAATCCTGTTTTTAGAGGAAGCTGTTATCCAAGCCCTTAAATACATCTGTATTTCTGTTGGTGGTGGTTTGTTGTTCAGTTGGGTTTTCTTTTATTAAACAGCTGCTTGTTAAAAGATTGATGGTTATGCAGATTTAGTGCATTGCAAATTCATTAAACCCAGCTGCTGGCTAAAGTAAACATTTAATCTTCCTATGATGCTTGATCCTTACGCAAGCAGAAACTACTGAAAGACTCACTGCAATGAGCAATTTTCAGAGCAACGCATAAGTGTTTTCCAAATAAATCTAGTTACTCACATGTATTATTCAACAAAATCTAAACTGTATCACTACATACCAATTAAGCAAAAGACCATATTTCAGTCAGTATGTCAGCACAGATGATATATATGTATATATGTATAAATACGTGTATTTCCATATACACATTTTTAAACATACATACTTAATAATTTTGTCCAACACCTAACTGATCCATATATAACGCACCAAATACATGTTACAAATTCAATCTTGATTCAAACCTATAACCTTAAAATGTTCTAATTATCTTCTAACTGTTCTACAGAAAATATTCCATCACTGCCTTCTTAAGGGAAAAAGATAAACATCTATTAATAACACAGATACGTGTGTGTGTGTATATACGTGTATATACACACACACATATAAAAAAAGTACACACAAATTGATTTTCTTGCCCACATTACCTGATCGTGGCTTCAAGCCAAAAGGGATTGTGGTGTTTGTAGTAGGAGACACTGTTGGACTTTTATCCTTGTTCTGTGCAATTCAAGAACAGAAATCTAAGTAAGAGTAACATCCAGAATATCTCAGCACAAATAACAATACAAAATGCAAACGTAAACAATTCTGCATGCTATAATTATTCACAATATAGCCTCAAACCTACAATAATCTCCCCTTTCTATTGTGTCCTATTCCTTTGCTGGAAATAATAAGCTCAATTATTTCCCAGTTTTCTCCCATGTAATCACTTGGTTCCATCAAACTTACATTTTTGTGGCATAGCACATTTAGAAAAACAAAGTAAAGACATGTTTATCCTTAGATACATTTGTTTCTTTCACAGAATTAATTACCATTCTGCATGGTATTTTCCATGCAACACTGAATTTCTGCCTAAAAAGCAGAGAAGAGGAAGTTAAGCATACACTCAGAGCAGGATCACCCTTGACCCTGAACTAGGCTAAGAACCGCAGCAGGAAGAATGGAATAGCAGCATACAGGAGAAGGTGAGGTATGATCATCATACCACCAATGGCAACATAGAAAAGGTTCTTTCACCAAACTCCATAATGGGAATCTATTTAAAAAACGATTTATTATTTAAAAAGTGAACCCTCAAGGAGCTAGGATCTTCAGGAGCCCCATCACCAAGACTGGTGGAAGGTGGCTGGGTACTCATGAATTTGCAAGATGCTTAGACACAGTGTAGAGGGAGAAGACCTATTTCTGCACAGAAAATACAAAGGTAAAAATCTCCATAAAGAGCTCCCTACAGTTTCCCTTTTCAACCTTCTGCTCTGATTTGTGCCATGAAAGTGATAGGATCAATAAAATCAACTCCTGTCTGAGAACTAATCAAGGACATGACACAAATGTGCACAAAGAAATTGCATTTAAATCACTAGAAACTCTTGTGGAACAAGGAAGAGTCAAAAAAAGAAAATTACAGAATGGTTTGGGTTGGAAAGGACCTTTAAGATCACCTAGTCCAACTCCCCTGCCACAAGCTGGAAAACCTTCCACTAGACCAGGTTGCTCAAAGCCCCGTCCAACCCGGCTTTGAACACTGACAGGGATGGGAGGGATGGGGCAGCCACAGCTTCTCTGGGAAACCTCTTCCAGTGTCTCACTACCCTCACAGTGAAGAATGTCTTCCTAATATGCTGATGTGTGATCTAAATCTACCCTCTTTCAGATGTGTGTGGCAGAATGAACAAAATGTAAAAAAATTTTATACTAAACTACATAACTCAAGTTTATCAGAAAGTATATTTTTATATCCTAGTAAATCCTTCAGATGACAATAAACCACAGGCCAAGAAAGACAGACACAGACATTTCTGTGATATTCGATATGTTAGTATATGAACTATTTATATAAAACATACAAGAGACAAACAAATGGCACCAGCACCTTACCTCATTGTGAGAGGTTTGTCCACTTGTATTCCAAACAATTCGATCATTCTGCATGTTTGGAAAAGAAGTGGGAAGAGGAGGAGGGGGGAAGGAGAAAAAGACCATTTCAGCAACTATATTAGTGATTCACCCCAATAGGAGATTTTACTCATGATACTTAGATACAAAGTAATACCTAATTCTTTTTTTTTCACTGAAACAATTAATTTTCATGAATAATAAATGCTCTTATTGCTAGTTGAACAAGATTTAAAATTATTCTCACAGATTTTTCATCAATTTTTTAGTTTCAGTCGTAAGTACTTATAACTGCTTTTATGAGATTTTAATGTTTCTTGGTTCAAATGCAGTATCCAATTTTGTTTCACAGATTTTTGTAATTAAACTATCAAGTGTTTAATATGCAAGTATGTTTTTAATACAGATTTGAAGAGGGAAGTATTCCATAAGCAATTAATTTTATAATTGCAATATAACATACCTTTTGTTACTACTTCTGTCATAATTACAATGGAAACATGTAAATCACATTAATAAATATGAAATACAATCATTAATTCTGCATCAATCATAAATCAGCAGTGTCTAAGTAATAAGTAAACTACAGCATACGTAAAAACAAATTATAATTCAATTAAAAAATATTTCCTATGGGGCATTTTCTTTTTTAAATGGCTAAAAAAATGGAAACAAGAATAAATGACAGTACTTAGAACACTTAGGCCCAACAGTCACAGAGCTTTCCAAAAGTTAGCAAGATGGGAAGGAGGATTACACACCCATTTTGCTTCATGACCTTTCTTGGCTACTTTTCAAGATTAAAAGAAATTCTTCAGCTTTACACATCTTTCATTAATATTACCTTAACCACTGTATTAACTAGAATAAACAGAAAGAAATCTTACTCATCCCATCTCAGCCAGTTCTACCTGGGGACTTGCACTCTTGAGCACTCCTGTGCTCAGGGACTATG
>NW_009929751.1:14323-83421 GCF_000696875.1 Nestor notabilis | reverse complement strand
ATTCCTGCTAGTTATGCCTACACTGCATATCTAATCTTTCTCACAGCACGCAGGCCACTAGTCAGAATATTTAGTTTATGCTAGAATTAATTTAGTAGCACAAGTAGTAACACAAGTGCTTACACGGAATATAGCATGATCAAGAACTTGTTCTTGCAAGATGAGTTCCCATTTCAGGGAACATGGCTAGTGCTTCCACCTGCATAACGCAGTCCAGATCAGGCTCTGTACAAGTGTTTAGGAAGATTTCTTCCTTTCAAGACATTCTTAAAAATGAATCTGCAATGTCCTTGTTAAACAGCTCATCAAAATGCAGAGACCACACATATTGTGATACTATTAGGCTGAATTAGGCTTACGTGATAATCTCAGTAATGTAGTAAGAACTGTTCCACAAAGTGTGGTAGCCCCAACATACAACAATGTAACAAAAGATGAACCAACTCAATTATTTTTTTTTTTAATTTGATATCTTAAAGAAAAAACAAAGACAAATTCAGACTAACAAAATCACAAGGATATCATGGGAATATTTGACAGTAATGACGATTACATAATAATATTTGGGAAGCATCAAATTCAATCTATGTCTGGATAAGACAGAACATGTTAAGGCACTACCAATACAGAAATAACATTATGTAATTTTGTTCTCAGAATCTTCTTGCAACAGCAGTCACAAAAATCCCTGTACAGTCAAATTCCAAAGTAAAACATATGCACCAAATATTTAAATTAGATTTTTTCATAGTTCTTTATTTCTAGATCACTCCAATGTACACAAAACTTAAAATATTTTTTAAATTTTAAAACTATCATCTCAACCTATATACAGGCTGTTTGTAATACTAAACACATTAAAAATACTGCCGTTAACAAAAATATAGCAGTGTATATAGCTACAAGAGTATTCAGGGTAAGTGGGATGAGGAATTAGGTGTTTTATTTCATGGAAGATCTAGCCTTGAGGTGACTTATTTTTGCAGGGGAATGCAACCACTGCATTTACTATAGTTTTTTATCAGAAGAAGAGTCTTCCATGTCTTATTAACTTCATTATAGCAGGTTTTTTTCTCCCTGGAGAGATGGGTCTTAATCAACTTTCCATTTATAGCCAAATGTTGAGATTCATGCTAAGGCAAAAAAAACAAACCAAACCAAACAAAAACCCAAAACCAATGGGCCTGACCCCACTATTCTCTCCACACACAAATTGACAGAATGCAGTGATCCTTTTGAAATGTTGCCACATTTATTGCATCTAGACTCAATGACCATACCTGACTCAATGACCATTTTTCACCCTGTTCACAAGGTCTCACTTCGGACTTTGCTTTCTCCATAATCAACTCCCTCCTTCTCTGAAATTCTAGTTCCTCTTCAGCATTTTCTCTCTGTAAGATAAATAGCTCTTTAAACTGTATATCACTGGAAATAGAACTATATCCTTTTTCACATAACATCACCTCAGAAGTATTTCTTACAAATACCAAGATGAAAAGCAAACAAAGAAGTAAGCAGATACTATATACTTGTAGTTCCAGCGCTAACAGGTAGACAACATAAATCTGAACAAAACAATTCATAAAGAACACCTGTTCACCAATCAGGATACAGATCAAATAATGAGCAGTATATATCACAGTGTAAAACTCCAAATCATACTTTATATACTCTTTTTAACTACAGTGACAGCGGTCCGGGAAAACACAAATTTTTAGTTTACGAAATATGTTGGGGTTACCTTCAATGAATGTACTGTTTTCCTGCACCAGAAGAGGGAGATAGTGGAGTGGGATGGCAGACAAGTACGCATAGCTGAGCAATGAACCGGCTTACATTGACAGTTGCACACAAGGAGATTTAAAAAACCGCTAAGATAAAAAAGCAACTGATAAACCCAGAAAAATGTTATACATACACCTATAAAAATAAAAATAATTCCATAAAACCGTTAAAGAAGAATTAGTTTTGTCCTCCAGCCTACTAAACTTTTCCCTCCCCTACTTGGTAGATTAGTAATTGTTAAAATTGTTGGCTTATTTCCTATCTTCCCCCCCAATATTTTGTTATAATACACTCATTAACGTACCTGCCCGAGGGAAGACATCTCCATCTGCATTTGACCGCTATGTATAAAGATAAACATATGCAAATATGTAATTCATTGTGTAGAAAATTTAATATGATGAATCTAACAAACGCATTTTATTCATTTCTTAAAATAAAAATTAAAAAAAAAAAGTAGATAAACACACTTTACTGTAGATTCCTGAAATTCTAAAGCTGTTGCTGGTTCCATGGGATACAGATTCACATCACTGCTCTCTGAAATATCCATGCTTAATCTGCAAGGTTTGAAATAGAAACATTGCACTGGGGTATAGCTTTGGTAACCACTTTGTTTACTACTTAATTTCAAACAAATGGATATATAAAATACTTTCATAGTCACAGTTTTAACGTGCTTGGTGTTATCTCTCAAGAATTTTTTGAAATGCCTCCTGATGCTTCACTGTCACCAGTTGAATCAAAGCAACATTAATGCTTTCATCTGCAAAATGTCACCCTGAGCAATGGCTTGTACCAAAACAAAAGGACCTGTTTATTGCCAACAATGATGCCATTATCTAGAAGACTGTAGATTTCTATATCCAACCTTTAGCACCCTGTATTCAAATAGAAGCCGCAGCCCTGGTTAGATATTCAAATTTAATTATCGTGGATGAAAATAAAGCAGTGAAACAACAAATTCACAACAGACAATGACCTGAAAGAAAGTAGTGAATACAGGAAAGGGAATATAGTAAAGGGAATATTGGAATCTGAAGCAAACATCTGAAAATACTGAAAGAGGTTGAGTCTGAAATATTTTTGCTTTCCAGAAGTGAATGCTGTTTATATGCACATAGGATATGCAGACTTGAAAAAAAAAAAAAAAAAAAAAAAAAAAAATCACATGAAAGCTTTTGTGCATCTTAAACTAAGGAGCAATGGAAGCATTTAATTCCTTTGTGGGTCTGGATAAAGACACAAAAATTATTTAGTATGAAAACCAAAATTTTATCACACTACTTTATACAATGCAAGTATACAACAAACTGCCATGTAATCCAGTGATTATAAAGGAAATGATAAGGAAACTGTGGCCCAGAGGACTGGAAATCTACAGAATCATTTGGCAAGTATTAGACACCCAGGGGTATATTGCTGGGTAAGTCTGGATGTTAACATACAGGAGACATAAATTCAAAAGCTTGCACACTGCTCAGTAAATTAAATACTCATATTTTAAGGTTAGAAAAAGAAACTACAGCCCAGAACTACATAAAAAAACCCCAAAAAAACTGTAGAACAATGCAGACATGCATGAAAAGATGAGTCTTTTTTAAAAGCCACATTTTGAATTTACTACAGTGTTATTAATGAAAGCATATCTGAATAGGCATGAAAAAAGAGATCAATTTTCTGTGGTTTATTGCCCTTTAAAATTTAAAAAGAAAAACTAAATAAGTAGAAAATATTGGGGCAATATCTGACAAAAGCAATACAACAAAATTTATAAGGTTCACAAATAATAAGCCTCATATGAGGTGCAGAAGCAATGGAATATTATCCCACAGAAACCCCAGGAACTAAAAATCTTTCCTAATTTGTCTGACTTTCATTAAGAAAAAGTACTTGCAGATTCCAGTATTTAGCATAAGATTCAAGAGTTCAAGTATTCTTTATATGATTCAAAATAAAGCCAGATAATTGTTTCTCTAGAAATACCAACAGGAGTGAATTTCTGTCCTTGAAAGTACAAAAGTCTGGTAGGTGGTAAAGTGGTATCAAAATAGGCATTTAAACTAAAGAACAGTGTAGTCACAAGATGATCCAGACAAAGGAGGAAGGAGAAACAAGGATACGTAAGGCTGGAAGTTGCAAGGAGGTTTTTAGTCTTTATAGAAATGAAGCTGTAAACCAGCTACCTCAGAGAAGTAATGAAGAAAAAAGTTTTGAAATTAACTTAAATCAGTTTCTGAAGGTAATTACACAAAGAAAAGCAACAGCAAGCATCTGGCCAGAACTGCCTACACCACTCTTTTCAGAAAGGCAAGCAATTATTTTCTATTAAATAGTTATTCCTTTATTTATTCACAGATTCAGAGTGATTCCACCTGACTTTAACCACTCAAAACAGGCACCTAAATTATAAAACGTTGCCTTCTGTAGTCAGGAGAAATCTAAATAAATTTCTCTAGCTGCCTCTTCCTCTTTCTCTTCTTGATTTCAGAAGGAGACTACAGAACCTCCACCACTAATTCAGGCACCTGCTTTATGTGCTCCACTGAGCTGGAATGAAGGTGGGCCAAAAGACCTTCTCCATTCCCACGAAATAAACCAAGCATGAATAAGTAGAGGAGAGTGTATAGTCCCTAGAAGAAACATGACAATCCTAGACAAAACTTCAGAAAATCACAGTAGTGTACACGAGATGAATGGGTGAGAGATGTCACTACCTCAAAATTTAAGTTTCTTTCATACCTGAAATTCATTTCAATTTACTGGGAATCTTGCCTAGGTACTCAGAGAGAGAATGCAAGTTTCCTTCTTAACTATCTAAATGCCTCCTGAAAAACATTGGTATGCTAACAAAGCACTTCATAACTCCAGAGAACTTTCAGTTATCAGTAAAAGAACTCTAAACGAATTCACAAAAATTTTAAATACATTACATTAACACATCAGCTATTGTAAGCATACCTGTTGGGATCTTGTAATAAATCTACTGCTTCTCTTAGTTGTTCTATCATTGCTATATCAATAGTTTGTTCTTCTGATAAATTTATTCTATAACAGAAAACAAAAGCATTCAAAATAGAGGTACAACATCAATTATCAAGGGTAGCCTGAATTTCACTCTGTATCTTTTGACTGGCGTGCAAACAATATAGAGGGGAAAAACAGCCTCTGCGCACACCAGTATGTGCCGAATTTATGGAAAGCTTCTTCTGAAAAACTCCCCAGCACTTTGTCTTTAACAACCCCCCTGGTCTAATACATATTTACATAAACATGATGAACTATAACATTCAACACTCAGTGAAACACTGACTTCTAAAATTGAAGATTTATTTACCAGTATTTGACTCTTATCTGCACTCATCACGTGTGGTTTTTTTAACTTAAGTAATAAATACAATGATTCTTTCAATGGACCAGCATGCTTTCTTTTGCTTTTCAACATTTGTAATTCTTTTGGGGGTTTAGAAACACAATTTCCTGTTAGTTCTGCCAATAAGGCTCTTGCAGAAAGTACTTATTCTTCCCTTCCTTCAGTTTTCATTTTCAAATCATAGAGGACTCCACTGTTCTGATGAGTGACAACTTCACAGCACGCTGTCATATTAAATCCCCTTTTCTTATTCACAAGCCTCAGCAACTGATGTGCAGTTGCTCTGCTCTTGAATTTATGTCTGTAAATTAATGATTGCCTCAGGGTTAAATTATGACAAAAATAAGACAGACAACTGAGGGATTTTTTTTACAACTAATTTTTTTAAAATGTACAAGTTTTTATAAAATCTTTTTTTACCAAAGGCATTAACAGACCAGAAATCAAAATACCTCCTTAAAAAACTTGCCTCTACATAGGTAAAAATACTACAACATTACTGGTGCATACAAATTACTTATTTTTAACATAACATCCACCATATTCAGCAATAATGTGTAAGACATTGAGCACACACAAACTGCAAAGCTGTGCTTCTAACATTTCTCCAAGTCTATAAAGTTACTGAGAAGGAAATAACAGTTCTTTGCACATAACACAGCTAATTACTTATAGACACATAAAAAATACTTACATTTCGTCTGTGTGCCATTGTGTGTCCTCTTCTATTCTCAACAATTCATCACACTCTGCTGCTCTACTCTGTAAGTAGACAATGATATTGAGAACTGGACTTCGCAATTAAGTAGGCAGATATATTTTGCTTTCAGATTCAGCACTGACCTAATTTATCTAACAGTTTAGGGAGGCTAGTTGAAGCAATTCAACAATTCTGCTCCACTCCCCTCTCTACCTCTTTTAAGATACTGATTACAAGATTTTCTATTCGCTGCTCAGATTTTATTGAGGTCAACAGCCCTTTACCCTCCTTTAACAGCAAAAGAAGTCAAGCAGCATGAGAATTCTTTATTCTATGTCCCAGATTTTATTTATGCCTTCCTGGTGTATGCAAACAATGCTTCAATTAAGCATGACCCTAAGTCTCCTCCTACTTGCTCTCCTACCACATCCAAATATGTTTACAGAGCAAAGAAATTCCAAATACGCAAACAGCAGCAATTATGTACTTCATCCATAATTAACAGCATTCCTACTTGACAATTTTAACAGCCATGTTTGTTCAGGTTTTTTAAACAAATCAAAACAAAAACACATACATGAACTCATATTAATCAGCCACTTACACAGACAGAAGAGCTCGCACCGTCCTAACTAATTATAACTACGAAATGCTACTTTTTCAGAAAACCTGACTCTCTTTAATACTTCCTTTTGATGTTTTGCAATTTTATTTTCTCTTACATCTCAGATAGACAGGAACACTGAAGTAGTTTAGCCTCCAGTGAAGACAGAAGGTCTCTGAATGGATGTGCATTTGTACTAGTAGAGAATGACCAGCAGAAAACAGAGTAGCTTATCCTCTTTTGAGTCATGTGTTTGTGACATCAGTCACATCACCCTGCTATCCAACTCTGCCACACATGTCACTAAAGAGTGTACCAGCTTCTCTACCATTCCCCAAAGATGGCCCATTTTCCAGTGCAAATCCTCAGTCGAATGAATAAAGCCACTATTTTTAATTTTTCTGCTCCTTAGAGGAATGAAGACCATGATTTTTTCCCACAAGAAGAGCACATACAAGATGACAAAAACACAGCACTTATTCTAGAAGGTGATCCTCAGTTTCTGGGCATAACTGTGTAGGCAAGATAAAGCCATATAAATTAGGACTAGCATCTGAAAAACTGCAAAATCCTCCAAGCCTAAGCTCCTCTTTTGCACTGCAAATTGTACTGATTTTATGTATGGTTTGGGTTAACCAGAATTTCAATTTTAGAAGACCCCCTCCACTGTTCCAAAAGACATTCTATTATATGACATAATGTAAACCACAGAACACAACAGACTCAGAAATCCGCACAAAAAGGAAAATGCCCCAAGTTCAAAACTCTCAGAATAAAATGGATATACAACCTGTTCAAGTCATAAGCTGCTGATATCAACCATCATAATGTTAAGAAGATATCAAAATTAAAAGAAATTAAACTGCTCACTCTCCCAACACCCTTATACTGAAATTCAATACAGCAACCTGTGTTTTATGGAACCAGTGTCTTCAACATATTTTAGATGCTATTATCTTATTATTGTAGTGGACATTCCCCAGGGAGTAGTCCTCAAATGGCTGACTACTGAAAATCAGATGACGAAGTGAGAAGAGGAAATATAGAGCATATACATAATATAATTATTGCATAATTATAATAATATATTTTATAATAATAAAATTGTCACAAACTTGCCTTAATGTAACTCATAAATTCAGTAGTAAGAGTATCTGATTCATCAAACTGGTCTTCTATTTCTCTTGACTTATTGACAATCAAGTGAGAAGATACTTGATGGAATTCCACTAACAACAATAAAAAAAGATAGAATGATATCTGGTTCAGCTCAGCATTTATTACTCAACACAATTTAAGTGTACTGAATAACAGAACTCAAAACCGAGCAAAGTTTAAATTCAAAGCATATTAAAAACTTCAAACAAGTTAATATCTTCGCATTTTACCAAATGATGCTAATTCATTTCAAACTTGTAATAACTCAATACCCTGGGATCATACAGTTATAGATCAGAAGCACAACAGGCACTGATTGAGTCAGTTCTGAACTACAAGTGTGTCTTGACAGTACTGGTACAACACAGCTGGACAGCTGCAGAGTGTTATAATACATTCAGATGTGTCAGCCAGTGCCCTGCAGTTTAATGCAACTTCACAGTTGCAATGCTGTAACGAACATTGAGACTCTTAGCAGAACTCGAAATGATTCAGAGCCTTCAGAGCCAATGCTATCCTCCTATTTCCAGGAGTATGAGACAGCAGTAACTTTCTAGTCTGTCTGAAGTAGTGTGATCTTAAAATCTTACCCTCTCCAGTTTGCTAATAAGCACTGTAGGATGTAATGTTCTTACCATCTCACCTAGTATTCTACTAAATTCTTAAGAATATCTCAACTGAAGTTCATTTAATCTAGTAAGTAACACTTGGGAAAGGCTTATTTCCTATTTGTGTGGTTTCCATATGCAACTCACTGACTTCATTCTGCCATTTATCATTAGTATGTGCAGAGTCTGTGGAGAAACATTGTTTACCAGTATACAGATATAATTTAGAAAAATAAGTTACTTGACTAAAATTTTAATAAAATTACACCTTCTCTCAAAATCTGAAGATTTACTTGTTTCCAGAGGTAATGCCAACTTCGATTAATAAGGCTTTATATACACATTAAGTCCAACTACAGAAATTGACTCTGCTTTAGTACATTGCTAATTCAGAACCTGAGTTAGCATTTGATAAGTTATTACACATTGATATTACTGATTGGGAAGCATGGTTTAAACCAACTCTCACTTTTCTTCCCCCAGTCAGAACCAGAACTTAAATCCTGAGACAAGGTGTAATATGTTCATTGGAATTGCTATGGAATATTACTAAGGATCTTGATTCAGTACCATTAAAAATGTTTTAAGTAGCACGCTTTTTTTTTTTCTTTTTTACATGATTGTATATACATGCTCAAAGCCTTTTGGGTGGCAGGCATTTATTATAAAAAATTAAAATGCACAGGGTAGTGAAAATACCTGCTGGTCAACTAGAATATCAGCAAGAAAAATTAATTTAATAAGGTATTTATCCAGTGCAAAATTAAACACTGAAATTTCCAAAGAAAAATTGGAGGGAATAAAACAGATCTAATTTAAAGATAATGTTTGTAGACTCCTGAAAGATTGATGCTAATCGGGCTGTGATTTTTGCAACTGAATTTACAGTCTTATACATGAAATTATCAACAGAATTTCTCTGTATTTATCTTTGACTTTTTTTACATTCCAACCTTTTCTTGAATTATGGTGACTTGAATCTTCCTTTACAACATGATCTTCTTCCACAATGTCTGACATTGGCACATTAAAGCTGATAGTGTCTTCATCAGATGGCTAAGAAGAAATAAAAGAAACACTAGTTTCTGCTCAAACCAAAAAGGATTAAAATGTACATATTAAGAAGAGTGCTCACTAAAAGAGTGGCAAACTAATATGGGAGAGGATACCAGAGCACCTAACATGACAAAATCCTCTTGTAGTAAGCTGTAGTCTTGCTGAATATATCCTTGCAAGAGGCTTGCAAAGCAGAGCAATTCATCTAACCTCGTTTCCCATCTTCCTCACTGCACTAGTTCTCTCTCTGCAGTGATATGGCTGCACTGTGCTGCTGTGTGCTTTCCTGCTACAGCTGAAAATAGAGACTTCTTCTAGACGTCGAAGTCTGCAGACAAACTGAGCCTCGTATCACAGCCCTTTTTTCTTTCCCTCCAAGACTCTTCTCCACTTTGCCATGTGGCTTGTTATTTTAATGCCTAAAGCAAGCAAGATTAAGTCTGCAGGCTAGCTTCTAGTAGAATTATGCCATTCTTCCTACATTTATATGCTCATATTCCACATTGAAAATATTTTTTTAAATCATGAAGTTAAGGTTTGTAATAAAGGACAGAGCAAATCTGCTTTGCTCTTAAAAAACTGTACCCAGATACATATGGGTATTCCTACTTGCCATGACTACCCTGGACTTCACACATTGTATAGATGTGGACCACCACAAATTTCCTCTTTATGAATAAATTGCATATTAACAACTCTACGAATTCACTGCCTGTATTCTGTTTAAAGAGAAAAAGTTCAAAAGGATGTTCAGGTATTTGATAAATCCTTATCAAAATGATGAAGCTTTACAATGAAGTGAACTCACATTGCATAATAACTGTTCTTGTCAATTTTAACATAATTTTAAAAATCAATTTTATTTTAAAATTAAATAAATCAGTATCTCAAACAAACAAACAAACAAAAACGAACCACACTCCAAGTATTCTAAGCACAAGTCAGTAGTTCTTTTAGACCTGAAATAATGACAGTCCAGCTGCTTAAAAAAATGCAGGGGGTAGGGGAGGCGGGAGAGGGGAAACAGACATGCACAGTATAAATTCACTCAGACAACCAAGGTTACAGTGAAATTCCTTCTCTTTCAGACTGTATCTCATGTGACATCTAAGCACTAAATTTGGTTATTCTAGATCAAAGAGTCATGTTTTGTTAATTTTGCAACTATCATTAGAAAACGGTACACTAAAATGTTCTTACACACATTATTACAAGTTCTGAATTACTAAAACAGGCAAGATATTTTTTTCTCAGCAGAGTAACACATACGGCTTTTCAGAAAATATTTTGGAGTGCTGGTGTAAAAAAAGCCACTGGCCAGTCAATTTGGAAACAGAAAATCATTCTTTCAACAGGCTATGTCTCACTTTCAGAGCTTACAGAATTCAGAAATTGATTTTCCAGGTGTTTCCTGCCAGTATACTATGAAATAGAAACCATCCAAAGCAGCCTACGATAATACAAAACTGTTGCTCCTTCCTAGGTGAAATACTGTATCTTACTTCCGTCGTTCACAGTTAAATTTTTTCAGCTAGCAACAGAAGGAAACAGACCCACAAGAATCAAAAATACTTAACATTATTCCAATAATGAATTCGGATGATGTGTTTTCAAAGAATCTTCATATAAATTCTTGCTGGTTCCAATGTATCACTCTCATGGGTAATAAAGCAGGGACACCATTTGGATTTTAACAAGTCCCCTCTTGTTTTAATGAATTTTAAGGAAAAAACAAGGCCAAAGGGAAGCGGAAAATGAACCAAAATGCTACACTCTACCTAAAAATAAGGTACACTACCTTAAAGCAGAATTTGCCTTCAAATTGCAATGATCAACTTTACAGCAACACTACAAGATATCTTTGACTTGAAATGCCTAAGATGACTATAGCTCTGAAGAACTGACCCAGTAATGACCCTACCAACAAGACAGACAGGAACACATCAGTTGTTCATTTCTTCAAGTACTACCTCCTATATGTATGGACGCAAGCTAATCAGCAAGCTTCCTAAAAAATACAGTAACATTCAAACAAGTGAGTCACTTAAGTTCCTGGTTTTAAGCTACGTGTATGCAAACTGACATTGCATTTTCTGCAAAAGAGCCAAAACTCAACAGCCACTATCCTTCAGACTAAACTGTAATTTCATAGAATCAAGAGAATGGCTTGGGTTGGAAATGACCTTAAAGTTCATCTAGTTCCAACCCCCTGCCATGAGCAGGGACACCTTCCACTGGAGATCAGGTTGCTCAAAGCCTCGTCCAACCCGGCCTTGAATGCTGCCATGGTTGGAACATCCACAACTTCTCAGGGCAACCACAGTTCACTGTCCCACCACCTTCACAGTAGAGAGCTTCCTAATATCTCATCTAAATGTCTCCTCTTTCAGTTTAAAGCCATTCTCCCTTGTCCTATCACTACATGCCCTTGAAAAAAGTCCCTCTCCAGGTTTCTTGTAGCCTCCTTCAGGCACTGGAAGGCTGCTCTAAGGTATCCCCAGAGCTTTGCTTCTCCAGGCTGAACAAGCCCAACTCCCTCAGCCAGTCTTCATAGGAGAGGTACTACAGCCCTCTAAGCATCTATATGGCCCTCCTCTCTCCAATGTCTTTATAAAAAAAGTCCAAAACCATGTTTCAATGATTACTTCATGTCTGATAATTTCATGTTTATCTAATGTTTAGAATGTAGACTTCTGACTGTAATTACCAATGTACATGCATTTCTTGCACAACTCTCATGTGTAACACAGGTATTAAAAGTCACATCAGAAGGAAGAGTGGTGAATTTACTACTAAATACATTTAAGATTCGTGATCTCAGCACCTATTTTCTCCTTAATAGTAGAGCAGTAGTCAGGCACGATGGAATAAGTAAATAGTTCTCATATAAAAAAAATCTTTGTCCTAGTAAAAACATACTGGTTCACTGTTGGCTGTCTTTACAGCATTTTTTGCTGCATTCCGATTGCTAAATTTTGATTACAGGAAAGATGATCTATTTTCTAAAAGTGTTATTTATAGCTAAAGAGGAAATTCTGGAATAACAGTTTCATTAACAAGCTAACTCAGCTTCAGAAAGTGTAAGAATGGCAAAACAGTTTGTAAGTGTCTCTGAATGGACTGCATACTCTTACAATCAGAGGGAAAGCATCAGATGTCTGCCTAGAAATCAGTCATTCTACTTCATTTCCATCTAGCAAGAAACTTCCCCAAATACTTGGAAATCCCTGTGGATTTTTCTCTTTTGTTTGTTTGTTTTTTAAGTGCTTTTATATTTGAAAGACCAATCAATGTGTAAGTGGATTCATTTTCAGTTTGATTTTTGGTAACTACAAATTCAGTCCCTAAGCTTGACTCTTTATTACATTTGTTCCAAAAGCCACAGAATCCATTTTCCTCAAAGGAGGAGAGAAACACCAAAGAATCAGTGTAAAGTTATTTTAAGAAGCAAGAAGCTCATTCTTTTATGAAGTTTCTACACTACAGCAAACCACCATAATCACATGACAGAACATACCAGGATTGGGCACACTAAATTCCTGTTAATTCGCACAGGAGAAAGTCATCAGAGAGAAAACACGTAAGAAGGAGCCAGGCAGGTAACCTCTACTATATTTATTTTGTTGGAAACAGTAGATGTGGATTCTGGTTTGGTCCTCATTCTCTAGATGATGTAAATTGACTAAAAACTGTTGTGAATTTTCTCTGTTGGTAGGTTGTTCACCATTTTAAAGCAAGTATCTCACTGCCCTCTCCAGAAAGCATACAGACACACACAGAGATATCCTAGTCTCCTTTTATCTCTGCTTTAGCCATTTCTTTGTAAGAAATTTATGCCAAGAACATGGTTGCAACAGTTTTGATGGCAAAAGATGTATCCACATTGTTGCCCAACTTAAAATATATCCAAAATATGAGTGCTGGAAGGGCAGCTGGACAAAATTCACGTAACTTACCTCTGTTGCTGACAAACGTTTATCACCATTATCACTACCAACACCTGAATCTGAGTCCTTTTTACTTGGATAGATGTCATCAATGCTAGAGGTGAACAAAAATAAATAAATTAAAATCAATATAAAGCTATCATAGCATTTACCATTAGAATTCTGTCCTGGTTTCATTTAAAACAAAGCAAAAATCTAACTAGTCTTAACAGGAAAGGGTGAAGTAGCCTAGTATGGTTGAAAACTACAAATCTCAAGTCTGGTGATAGCAAAATAGATCAGATGGAATGGCAGGTTAGTCTAAGGATTAATGAAAACCAGAAAACCCTGCCATAAAGCTTGCTTTCGACTATATATTAGGTAAAAATGCTTAGTTACTATTGAAGTAGCTCAAGAGTCCAACTGAAGTCATTTAGCCATGCGATAAGCAACTGAACTAGCTGAACTCAATCTGTAGTCAACTAATATACTGTAACCACTGATGCATTAAAAAATGAACTGATATCTCCCTGCAGCTTGAAGTAATTATTAACACAGAAACCTCCTTTTAGTGCTTTAAAATAGAGTTCAAAATTTAGGTTTTTAGAAAATTACACTAACAATGGCAGCTGCTCTCTCTTCTGGTTGCATTACCTAATATGACCTCTACTCATTTTAAAGTACACTAGTACATTTAATACTCTCATTAACTAACTTCATATTTTTAAATATGATTTATTATCCCCTCTATATTTTTAAATATGATTATCCCCTCATGTGCAATCCTGAAAGCTGTAGTCCTGTATTCAGATTGATGCAGCAATTTAAACAAAGAACTTTTATCAGCCTTCACATAAATAAGGTATCTGATTAATCCTAATTTTATATTATCTCTTATGAGTAACTGCCAAGGATTTTTTTGTAGAAACTGCCTATGGAAATCCTAACTATGTAATGTTTTTTCTTCAGATGTGTGAAGTTATTCTCTAAAATAAAAAATTTGGTAACTATTATGTGATGGAGCATTAGATGGTTAGTTACCAACTACATACCCCCTTACCCTAACTTGTATGATAGTATGGCTAAAAGTGGTTAGGGCTACTGCATGAACTTGTATGATTGTATGGCTAAAAGCTGGTTTCCAATTAGCTATGGAGATTCTCACAGAAAGGAGTTCCTTCAAATCTAGTTCCTGTCCTTAAACCACAATACAAGATGACATTTTCTAGATATTTGGTAAAGGACATTAAAGATTGTCTTTCATTTTGCTAGCAAATAATCACATTTTGCTTTAAAAGGGTCTCAACATTCATGCAGTTCTCTTTGCTGGATGGATAAGCCTCTGGATGAGTAAAAATGCTTGAAACAACTGTGTGTCATATAAATCACAAAACAACACAAGAAATCAAAACTTAATGTGTTAACAGATTTACAAGAAATTTCCAACACCTAATGTTACTAACACCTGAATTTCTTTGAATATATTCCAGTAGACGATGAGTAAGAAGTTAAATTTAAACTAAGGTTCACCTTAAGCAATTTCCTAATGTGCTGCTAACTTTAATCAGAACTGATTGTTAAAAATATTTTGTTATAAACTCTTACAGGTAATTTACAGAATAAACTATATTAAAGCAAAACAAATTTCTGTTCAAAAAAGTGCATTCTAAACAGCACCTAAACAAACAAAACTCTGGCAGCTAAATATATATATAAAAGTATTTATTTCACTTTGTTTTTAAGTGTTACATGAAAAAAAACTGAGATTTTCATACATACCTCTCTTCCACAGGTTGTGGCAAATGCTGCTGTTCTATGGCATTAAGATACAGTGAGTCTGCTGTTTTAATCTGACAGGCCTGTACAGTCAGATATTTGAATATATGCACCTTACCCTTTGTACAAATCTGTTAGACAAGAAACAAAACCAAACCAAGTTTATAACTAGAATGAAAGAAATAATTTATTCCAAATGTCACTTAGTGTAAAAGTCCCTGAAAACCAACTCGTATTGTCACAATAGATATCATGTAAAGGAAACTGGTTTAGTGTGTGGTGTCCCTGCTCATGGCAAGGGGCTTGGAACTAGATGATCTTAAGGTCCTTTCCAACCCTAACTATTCTATGATTCTATGATATTTTTCTTGTTTAAATTACTAAGAACTACTTCAATTACCCAATCAATTATTAGTGCATACTAATATAAATGCCCTCACAGAGTAAGACAGAAACCAAGAAACTAATATATTTACTTAAAAAAAATCCAAGTGAGCTCTATACTCAAAAAGAATTATTATAAGATGTATCATATGGCCTATTACTAACTGTAAATTGAATAATTATTTTCCAAAATGGATCAATAGTGACATTTATCATGTCCTTTCTACTTAGTGACATTGTTTTCACTAGCATCCAAGCATTTTCATGATGCATTTCACCTCCATTTTTAAATTATTTTTCTGTAGCTGCACCCAATATTAAGGCACAAACTAGATTATAGATATTACTTACTTGTGCTGGTGGAGACTGCAAAGGATTATTTTCAAGCAGTAACACTTGTAACTGCACCATCTTTCTAAAGCATATTGGAATCACGAGCACTTTATTGCAGGAAAAGTCAAACTTTACTAAGGGAAGCTGTACAAGTTCTGAAAGTAACAAAAAAAAAAAAAAGGAAAAAGGAGAGAAGGTGTAATATCTGTATTTATTATCCTATTTTTGCCATGAAATAATAAAATGTTTCTGAAGAAGCCTTCTTTTGCATTCCCAAAAAATACAAACACAGGCAGACATCAACATTTACTTTATACTAGGAAGTGAAAGAATGTTACTGTTATACAAATGATGATAAATTTTAAAATAAATACTTTCAAATACATTTTTTTCCTGAAACTCAGCTGACAGATTTTACCCTGTGTTCACAGGTAAGTACTTGTACAACTTAAAAGATGCCTAGAATCATAAAGATAACTCATTTAAAAACCCTCACACACTTATTTGGTGAGTACCACTGAATGTTATATTCTGCAAAATCAAATGGAATAAATTTGATTGCAAAGTAATTACTTTTTAATTGTATTTACTAACATGATTAAAAAATACTTCCAATATGCTAATAAAAAGAGCTACCATAAAGATATTAGGAATTTTCATTTGTCTTCTTACCTTGGGGTAAAACTTCGAGGTAATTTCTTCTGACATTTAGTTCTTTTAAAGATTTCAGCTGGCCTATCTGTTGTGGCAAAGCTGTGATTTCATTACAGCTGACATCCTACATCAAAACAGCAATTATAGAAATAATGAGCTTTTGGCTCCTAAAGTGTTAAATAATACAGATGTGAAATTGTAGCTAATCTGCTATTACCATTTTAGCATTTTATTAACCTGAAAACATGCAACTATCTATGTTGTGTCTTCACAATACAAAACTAGGTACATGAGAAAATGGTTACAAATTACTTAAAACCCAGAGTGAATTCTTATTTGGAGAATAAGTTACTTTTGAAAGTTAATTTAACTACTATAAAAAAAAAAAAATAATGTAAAAAGCATTAACTCTCAATCTTCAAGCCTAAAATATAGTTAACAGAATAATAATAGTAGAATCTCACTGCTGCCAAAGCTTCCCTCCTTTGTCTAAACAGAGGCAGGAAATTATTTTAGCTTTTAGACAAGGAAATTAAAAATCCCAGTTAATGAGTATATCTTTTGCCCAAGTTGCTATAAAGCATGGTTAATGGCAGTGTTTCCAGATCATGTATTTTTAGAGTTTTACTGTCCCATTTTTAATTTACAGACTTTAAGCAGCTTCATAATTAGATACTCAAGTTTTAGAGCACGTAAGTTAAAGTCACCTTGTGGCAGAGAAACTCTAGACCAAGTGCACTTATGCACACACATCGGAACAAGTCAGAGGAAGAGAATTCTAAAGCAAGTGGAAAAGGCCTGGCAGTGTGTAGCCTCAAAGCCAAAGTCAACTTACAGCCTTTCAAAACATCCTCAGTATGACTGATCTGTTAAGACAGCATGTCAGTATTCACAAGATCTCTAGAGACAGTAGTATCCTTTACCCTACTAAACACTGAAGTCCAACTTCTTTTTTTATTAGTTTGAATAGCCATGAAAAACAAAGACCTGTAGCATTATTTCTAGTTGTACTTCTGCTCTTGACCATTATTAGACTTCAGGAGTGTTTATGTGACAGAGACAGTGTTTATCTTTCCAATTACTTTGGCAGGAATGGGAGCAATACTATCAAGTCAAATGTCTAATGGTTCTCAAGATAACAATTTCTTAAAGGAACTATGCAGCTAGGAGTTTGGAACTTCACTTCATAGACATTGGCAGCCAAATGAAGTGCAAACATCTATTCAAGTTCTAAAGGACTAGTGTTTTGCTGAAGGTCAGACTTGGATTAATTCTACTTTGCTCTCACCAGTTTTGCCATCTCCTGCCATGACACCATAATTTCTCAAGATCAGAGAAATGTAAGGAATATTTCAGTTCAATATTTCGTGGAAAATGTTGTAAAACCAAATTAAAATCATCAACATGTTTCTTTTGTTTATGGTGAAGTTCAGATGGTCTTAACCAATGAAAGTCAGCATAGTATTAAAATAACAAATACGGTACTCTGGCTACATATTAACACACACAGAGGAATATCCAAACCATGTTGAGGTAAATTTCCTCCTTACATCCATTTTTAAATTTGGGGCTCCTGACTGAGCTGTTATCCCTGAAAAGTACATGGATTCTGTCAGAGCTTGTCACATACAAGCTATACTGAACAGTAAAAAGAAGCTACATGGTGCTTGAGCACATGGATCCCTTTAGGCAACAGAAGGCAGAAGGTCCCACTTGGTCAGGGTGCTGGCCCAGATTAGATAAGTAAGGTGAAGGACATAAATCCCAGCTGAGAGATTTAAAGGATTCCAACATGAGACAGGAGTATTCCAGAGATGGAGAAGGTTGCTACCTGAAAAAGGCAGAAGTGCAATACTGCCTGACAGGATGGAGAACAGAATTTTACTGTACATCTGATAATTTGGGGTACAATTACTGAGCCACCTCTGCCCAATTACTTTGATGGAAACTAAGTTTCATATTACCTTCACACCTGATTTGCACTCATCCTCCTAGCTGACAGTAGTATGACTGAATTATGTAGCTGCAAATAAAAGTAAGTTTCCCAACCAAATTTTGCAAATAATTGTAATACATCTGCAGAGAGAATAATGTATATATTTTGATGCTTGTAAGATAGCTGACAGATCTATATAACCCAGAACCCTAACATCTAAAAGAATATGTTTCAAAAAGTTAAACAAAAAATTAAATCCATTTGCTACGTACAGACTTTACTGCATGCAGCTTGTGAAACACTTTGGGAACCTGAGAGTGCTTGGCAAAGTCCTGGTGATACAAGAATTGCCTGCAGCCAGGTGGCATCTGTTACCTCTCAGGATCAATCCCCTGTGTATGTACCAAAACAGCAGCATCCCCTGCCAGAAGGCAGGGTGACAGTCCTACTTTGAGGCCACATGCTATTCAGGCTGGCATCCCTCTCACACAGCTGAATGTTTTGTGGAACAACTGCAAGATGACTTAATGGGATTTTTTTTGTTCGTTTGGTTTTTTTCTGTTGTTGTTGTTGTGGTTTTGGTTTCTTTTTTTTAATTTTTACTCATTTTAGAACAATGATCACCTTATTATCTAAACTGCATTGTATCATATATGCCAATACAGATCCTGCCCCTCAATCCTACCATTATTTGCTTCTTCCAATACATCACAGCTTAGTCATTTCCAGCTAAATAATGCAACTTATTTCACTGGAAATGTAGCAAACATTCACAGTGGCATCCCACTCATCTGAACAGAACCATTCCCAATTTAACAAAACCTTGTTACTCACTTCCCTCCCACCCCCTTCTAATCACAAAGAACTAGCATCAGATCTCCTTCAGTTTTCATAAATCTTTCAGGCTGCCAAACAGAAATGTTGCTAAAGCTTCTCATTTGAAACATTTTTAGAGCAGGAACTGTCGTTTTTATCATGACAAAGAGTAACACTGAAATTATACTGTAACTGGAAAGCAATATGAAAATCCAGCATTCCAGAAGTTAAACATGTGATTTGTTTAAAAAAACCCAAAAAAAAATCCTATGTCATTTGAACATAATCTACATTGATTTTCAAGCTTTTAGTTTTTAACTTTTCAAAATTCTAAAATAAGGATAAGGGCTACTATTAAACTGTGTACAAACTTACTAACAAATGAAACATTTTCAGCAACTACAGTGAAGTTTACCTTACTGAGAGGATTCAAACTTGAAATTGGAGGGGAAATTAGATATGAAAGCACTTCAGCAGCTCTTTACCAAAAGTATTATTACAGACCTCAGTCAATACAAATTAAAGGGGTTATTTAATTCAGGCCAATTCAGACAGAATTCAGGCAAAGCCTTGCAATTGTTTTGCATGAGCCCCCCCCCCCAAGCTAGGCAGCATTTAAATTAGAAGCAATCAAGCACTAAAAGGTTCCAATTGTTGTTTATTATCTATTCAGTCATCCTATCCCCTAAATTAGGATGTGTTTAATACTGCTGACTTTAATTATACATAGATTTGGAACCATAATATTTTATTGCATCTATCTTAAGCACAACAGAAACTGTGCTGTAGCCTAATACTTTTTTTGAAGGTTAAGTAAATGAAAACCATTTCAATAATCTAACTAAACCCATTGCACACACAGAACAATTAGAATATTTGAGAAGATAAATTAATAGTGCTTACTAAACAAAACAAACTTGGTAGTCTTTAGCTCAGGTACAAACCAGAAAGGAAAAAGTAACTACCTCAACAGCCAGATCAGTTGTAACAAATAACAGAGGCCTGATACCACAGCAGGCTCTGTACTAAAAGAATACTAGAAGGAAAACAGCCCCACAGTTGCTACTTCATATATGAAGAACCAGTAGCAGGACTGTGGCCTAAAGGAAGGTCAGCTCAATTTCTGGAACATAATTTAGTAGAGATACTACTGTTACCTAAATAACGACATGATAATCAGGCACTTTCAGATACCAGAAAGATGGGCAAGATAAATGCTGTCAATGGAGACATCAGCAGTTGGTAGAAAGTTCAGATGTAATTGTTTTACTATGCATAAATTAGCAGTGTCACAATGTAGTTTATTTGTCAATTTGTATCTTAAGAGGTCCAGGTGAACAGAAATAACCAGGAGACGTAGCACACATGCCATAGAGAATTCAGTCTCAGCCTTCAATATACAAAAGATGAAGATAAAGGTATAGAAAGGGAAGCATTCTCTTACATACATATTCCACATACAAATTTCACAAAAACATGTGCAGTTAAATTAATTCTAAGCTAAGGCACCAAGCATTTTTTGCCTTTTCAGATTCTCATTTACTACACAGTATTTTATAGATTACCTACTTCTTGCAGAAACAGTAGTCATGTGGATAGCTTTAAATATAAGACAAACATAATAATTTTGTAGATCTGTTTAGATAGGTAACCCAGGAAAGGAAGGTTACACAATAGAAGTAGTGTAATAAAGTGAAAATAGACTGGTAAGACCAGTATCAGTAGTGGAATGCAATGTGGTAAGCAGATATTAATAATAGAGTGAAAGGAAGCAGAAGACGGTACTACAGAGGCTGATACAGCTTTACAGAGCTTGATGCCAGAACTATTAACTTGATATAGCAAAACACGGAGCCAATGGTAAAAGTAACGAACTTAGAAGGTGAGTTTTGAATGAACCAAGGGCAGTCATATTGTTCAGAAGGGTCTTGAGGAACATAAAGGAAACTATTACTGTGTTACTACTCAACACACTTGAGAAATTCAAAACTTAATTTTTTAACCTTTAAAATGCAATATAGTATTAGGCATTTGTTCAAATCTGTTTGTAAAGTGAATTTTACTGTTTCTAGTTAAATACAAATGAAGTCAAATAAAAAGTAAAAAGAAATTTAAAAAAAAAAAAAAAAAAAAAAAAAGATCAGTAACATACCAGTTCCATTAACTGTTTTAGCTGACCTATCTCTTCTGGAAGGGAACCTAGCTTATTGTTACTTGCAATTAAGACTTTTAGAGGAAGACCACACAGGCAAGCTGGCAAAGAAGAAAGTTGATTTCGACTGCAACAAAACAAAACAGAACATTAAAACCACCAGGATGTTCTAGTATATACTCACGTAAAACGTGAAAGTTATAAAATTCCTTCATTTTCATGAGTCATGCAGTTAAAATTTAAATTTTCAAACGGCAATCATTTCAAAAACACTTGCACATCAAAAATAACTGCATTACTGACTAAACAATATTGTGGAATTTACCACTCCGGTAAAAAATACACTATATAAGTTTAAGCAGATGTCTTTTTTCCAACTGAAAAACAAATTAATAAATTACAAATAAAATGGTTCTTTTCTCAACTCCTTTAAAGCATGCTTGAAGTTTAAGTGACATGCCATTTTACTCTTAACACTATATTGGGGGGGAGGGGGGGAAGAGAGAGCGAAAAGATTATTTTCATGAAGAGGAGTTGCAAGAAAAGGCAAAATTTGGAAAAAAACTTTCAAGGTTTTATTTAGGTTCTCATTCTAGTAACAATTACTCAGGAAGCTAGAACTTAAAAGATGACAAATGCAATGACCTTTTATGATCTCCAGATGATTAAAATTATTAATTTCTTCTGATTTATGAACCAATTCTGGGAAGAAACTTTAAGCTCAACAGAAAAACATGTTAATTGCTGCCTTTCCTAGAATATTAGAAGGTTTTCTTAAAATACTTTTTTTTTTTTTAAATGGGAATTACCCTTTAGGAAAGCAATGAACAGTAACTTAGAGTGACACCCTACGAAGAACCATTTTAGCTTCTGAATGACTGCTAAAGCTTCAGAGATCAAATTTACATGACTGAACTCTGAAAACAGAGAGCAAAAATTGTCCTGTGTAATTTCAGGAAGAATTGCAACATTGAATTGAAACAAAAGGAAACAAAGAAACAGAAATAAGTAAATAAATAAATAAATAATCTAAGTTCCACAAGTGTCAAACCAATTCTTCAGCTGCCAATCCAGCAGTCTGCTACAAAGCTGCATATAAAGACATATATTCATGCTCCACCTAACAGTCTCAAAACGTTTAACAAAACAAACTACCATCAGATCACTGCTACACAGGCCGGGAGTGTACCAAGTACCAAGACAAGTACCAAATAACAAACTAAAGCTTATTAAAAATGAGAAATCCAACTACTACTCAGCAGTAGTTGAGGGGAAGAAAAAAAAAGAATCAATGCTTATTGTGGAGCCAGGATTCTCCATTCTAGTGTCTTTACAGATGACCAAGATACAATTTATTTTAAAATATGCCTAGAATCTAAAAAAAGTTACACTGTGCAGCAGATCAGACAAAAAAAAAGTTAAAACTTTTTTTAAGTTCTACAGAACTCAGAAGCAATCTACTAGGAGATAAGGAACAGCACATAACCAGGGCAAGTGAGTAATAGATCATCATTTGTTTAAAAAGAATCTCTAAATAAGAACATCATCACCAAGGCCCAAAGATTATGTGTATCTCCTGGCACCTCTTTCTAATGCTGGTAACAGGCAGAAAAATATGCATTTTAAATCTGTAATATTTTTCCTGCCAAGAAGCAACATGGTTAGAAAGTCAGGGTTACATTTCCTTCTTCTACAGACTGTTTACTGTGTTCAAGTAACATGGGTGAAGGGAATATCCAAGGGAAGAGGATATTTTAAACTGAGGGCAATGACCTTACTTAGTAAAACGTGAAAAAATCCTTTTATTTTGTTTGATTTACTGTGATACCTGATATTAACTCTGTAACTATTCTGGGTTTGTGATGATTCACAAAATTCCATCACTACATTGAGCTCTAATTCACTGGTTCACCACACTGAGTTCTAATCGAGTTCATTCTAACTCAGAAATTTACTAAGATGTTCTATATAAACGTAATAATTTAATCCAGTCTTAGTTTCTTTATGTATATCTAAAACACTATTTCAAACTTTCACGTCCTGTTCCTTATAGGAATAGTGGCACATACTCAGGACACCATTCTGTTTCAATTTTTAGAGCCAAAATTAGTGTTGCACAGTGGCCAAGACAGCAGTATACCAACAATACAGGAAGGCTTGAGAAACATCCTCAGTGTTTACAAAACTGAGGATCGAGCCTTCATAGCTTGAATTTAAAAGCCCAAGAGCCACTTTGCCCCCTGCTCAAACCTCATTCTCGAAGACCAGATTATTATAGCTTCATTGTCACAGTTTCTACATACTCAACTGCAAAGAAGCTGCTGATGTAACTGGCATTGTGAATTTGCTAGAAAAATAAGGGAAAGAAAGGGATTAATATTACTTGGTCTTTCTTAAATGATTAGGTTTACATTTTGGCATTTACAATGCCTTCATATAGAGCTGTATCCACAGCCAATGAGTTTTTGCATTACCCTTCCAATAAAATGAAAAATGTAGTCAGTTTTCCAAAAACACAAAGTGCAGACAAAAAAAGCATTATGTATTTGCAAACAAACAAAAAATGTAGCAAAGTTAAACTTACCTCAAGTTTAAGTAAGTTAGCATTTGCAAGTTTACTATGGCATCTGGTATAATTTTAATACAATTGTGGTATAGATTTAGTGTTTCCAGTGACACAAAATGGCACAACTCTGTAGGAACTTCCGTTAATCTATTCTTGGATAAATCTGAGAAGGGAAAAAAAAGAAGGCACATTTTTTGAATCATCTGGAAGATACAGTTTGAAAAGCTATGCTTCTTTATTGAAAGAAATAAATAAATGTAATCCTACAGTGAGAAAGCAAATTAAGTCAGTTTTTATTATTCAAAATAATAACTACTGCTAACCTTTACAATCTTGAAATTAAACAGAGTGTAAAAGAGCAAACATTCAATTAAAATTCATTCAGTCTAATAAAAAGTCATTATTTGCAAGACTCAATATGCCAGTGAAATACCTGCAGTCAGAACCAAGTATAGATTCCAAAGCTTGTACAGTGTACCCAAAGATCTAGCTGATATAGAGCTAGACATCTGCAAATAACAAGTGGTTAGAGAAAGCAAACAACAAGGATTATATCTTTAATTTCTTTAAAAAAATAAATAAAGTTCTTCAAACTGACCTGTATTTCCTAGATTTCAATCAACTATAAGAGAATGTTACCTATAAAAATGGTGAAGACCTTCAGGAATAGGTCTGTTATAAGTACATACAAGACCATGATGGATTCCAGTCCTCCAAGCGAATGCTTGTATCCACAGAATGAAAGGTTTTGACCAGTTATTCATTCTTTCTCATTTTAAGCACACAGACATCAGGAAAATCAGTAGGAAGAAATATTACTGAGCTTTGCTCCCTAGCTACCACAGTATGAAAAATGTGGTATCATAATACTTATGTGAGCTCAAGTCGCAAAGGTAACAATGCACGTCAGCATTCAAATGAATTAACCGAGTACAAAGAAATGTTGAAACGGTGTTGCAGAACAAATGTCTCTTACCACAAACCACACAAATGCCACCTACCCATACCCCCTGACCTGAAAAACGGTCACCTGTTCTAAGTGGAAGGAACAGGAATGAACTTAGGCAAAACGTGATATATCTGAAGGACGGATACAAGGAAAAAAATGGAACTTAATCTTGTCTCCTCACTTCTTCACTGCTGCTCTTTTAAGCCTCTTCCCTGATTCTTCAAAGCCTATTTCGAAGCTTACTTTCTTAAATTACATAAAGGTAGAAGCAGCCAAAATATAGCAGATATATCACCAAAGCACCAATGATCTGCCTCCTCTCATTAGGGACATAAAGCAGTTTTTTATGAACAAACAGGCAGAAGCCTGAAGATCTTTTTAACTTCTTTCACAATTCCAGACTTACTGGTTTGCTGTGCAGAGGCACAGCTTGAAAGCACTACTATCATCAACAGGAAGGTTTTATCATTTTTTTGTTCCTGTCTCCTGCAATGCAACCTGAAATTCAGTGCACTCTATTCCCCTTGTCAGCTTCCACTTTGCTTCACCATATTGCTTTCAACAAGAAGTTGGTTTCATTATTCCATCCTCTGCCAAGACAACAGCAATGGCCTATGAGTGCAGTAACTGAGAACAGCCCTGCTGACCCAAACAGCTGGTTAAATTGAGCACCTCAATCAAAATTATTCAATTCTGAGTTACTAGTCCACAGCAATGCTTGCACTGCTGTCCTTTATCTTACCAGGCTTTGATAGCAGTTAGATGCAGCATTAATTCAGCTTCTCCTTGATAGTTTCTGCTATCAGACTAAAGCATTCCCTATTTGAGTTAATGTTACTACTGTTTCAAGGAGGGGAAAGCTTTTCAATGTTCTTCTGTTTTAGCGCTTTAATCCTCTACTGTTTTCTGTTTATTATGAGAGCACTTGTTTACCAGCATGACATTCCAAAACAACTACCACTGGTTCCCTCTCCTGCTGCCTTCCAAGCTGCGTTTATTATCAGATACTAACAGAGGACTGTCATACTATAACCTTTTGAACCATGGAGGGGATCTTCATATTTTACAACTCACTTGCAAAGAAAACCTTCCCTTTTTTTAAACCACGCTTTTCTGCAGTGACACTGCCACATTCATATTGCTCTCGCTTCCTCCTTTAAAGAGGAAGGAGCAGCAAGATCCAGAAGAGTGAACTGAACTTTATGCCTAGGCTGAAGACAACCTGCATGGTGCTGGATGATACAGGGGGAGTGACACCTCATCCTCCTGATCCTTCTCAAGTGATACACAGATCTAAAACTGGGAATACAAAAATGTTACTTCTTCTCAAGCTATTAAAACTGCAGCCTGCCACCTTAGAATCATACAATGGTTTGGGTTGGGAGGGACATTTCAAAGGTCATCTAGCCCACCCACCCTGCATTGAGCGGGGACATCTTCCAACTAGATCAGGTTTCCCAGAACCACATCCAGCCTGGCCTTGAATGTCTCCAGGGATGGGCACATCTACCACCTCTCTGGGCAACCTTAACTCCATCTTCATGCCTGTTCTCATTTATCTTCTCACTGAATAAAAGGAATTGTTGGCACATTTGACTTACCCTTGAAAAATGCTAGTACCTTAAAGAAGTGGAACAACAACTAGATTGACCCTGCTCCTATAATAGACATTAATGTCACAGTAAAATGCTTCTTTCTTTTCTTTTTTTTTTTTTTATTATCCTTTATTCTCATAATCTGATGAAAGACAAAACAAAAACCCACAGATCTTAACAGACAAATTCCTTCCCGTCCTCTTCAGGACCATGTGTTACAGGACATACTACACACACAACAAAGGAAGTCAATTATTTGTTATTGTCTAGTTTAAGATCATTTCAACACTGGCATCTATTGTTTTTTCCTAATTAATAATGATTTAAAAAACCCACCATCTATTCACAGCATAAGGCAGAGGAATAAAAAAATATACTTAGCAGAAAAAGAAGTTAGCTACTATAGTTTACTTAAAGAGGTATCATTAATAGCAAATCTGAATGCCTTTGAGAAACAGAGTACTGGAATACATATAGAATGCTCATCACAGTTTTTAACTAGCTACAGTAATTTATTTTTTTTCCTCAAAAACAGACTTTCCTGATCAAATGGGAACAAAAGAAGAAAAGAGATTGGGTTTATTCAATCCTAGAATGAATGGGAGCCTCTGAACATGACACAGCTGTGAAGAAAGCATAGCAGCTTTCAATGTCTCTGGAAGTTCCATACAGAAAAGCATGTCTTTAGAAATGAAAAGTCTGCATAACAATTTTATAATGTGTCTTAAAAGCATATACAAACATGTACAGAAACGCCTCAAAAGTATCTTTATAAGGTATTTTTGCTTCAACTTACTGCATCTTACAATTAGTCTGCATATCTTTCTAGTTTACTCCACTTTTTAAGTTCTAGAATAAAATACAAGGGTTAAGCATTAATGAAACTGCAGAACCTTTTGAACAGACTGAGAAAAACAGTAGGCATGTATCTTGTTTCTGTCACAATTCCTAAATTTTCGGGGGGTGGGGGGGGGGGAATTGCAAAGGCTTTCTTGGGCTCATTATTTAGGGAAAAAAAATACAGAGACTAAAATTTTAAACCACTTCTGAAAATATTTTTAAAATCTCTACATTTGTTGACAAACCTTCACTTACTGCAATTTTTTTCACTCTACACTTCCCAAATCACTAAGCTACACATCCCCTTGCTTCATTAATTTGAAGAATAATGCTTCAGGGTTATTCATAATAATGAACTTACTGTTACAGAAATGGAAATGAACAGAAGGATGCAGTTTGCCAGTGTTTTAAAGAATTTTTATTAATTTGCTTATACTACCTAACACAAATAAGATTTAATGAATTAATCAATCTATGACAGCAGAAATATATTTCATGTTTGTCAAGACAGCGTAGGTGATTTTCACCTAAGGTGACTATTTCCTGTAATTTCCATTATGAAATAGGTAATGCAAAAATTAACAGAGCCCATGCACTGGAGTGAGCCTTTTGTTTTAAATGAAATATCATAGAATCACACAATCGTAGAATAGTTAGGGTTGGAAAGGACCTTAAGATCATCTAGTTCCAACCCACCTGCCATGTCACCCAAGGCTCTGTCTAACCTGGCCTTGAACACTGCCAGGGTTGGAGCATTCACAACTTCCTTGGGCAACCTATTCCAGTGCCTCACCACCCTCACTGTGAAGAACTTCTTCCTTATATCTAACCTAAAGTTCCCCTGTTTAAGTTTAAAGCCATTACCCCTTGTCCTACCACTACAGTCCCTAATGAAGAGTCCCTCCCCAGCATTCTTACAGGCCCCCTTCAGACACTGGAAGGCTGCTATGAGGTCTCCACGCAGCCTTCTCAAGGCTGAACAGCCCCATCTTTCTCAGCCTGTCTTCATACAGGAGGTGCTCCAGCCCCCTGATCATCCTCGTGGCCCTCCTTTGGACTTGCTCCAACAGCTCCATGTCCTTTTTATGTTGAGAACACCAGAATTATACACAATACTCCAAGTGAGGTCTCACGAGAGCAGAGTAGAGGGGCAGGATCACCTCCTTAAATATACTATTCATTCATTATGCGTGACATCAAGGCATTGTCAAACTACATCTGGCTTTGCTTCATCTTTTTCTGCCAAGAACAAGTTTGTTACAACTCCAAAATAAAGTAACAGAACACAAAAAAAAAATAAGCAAACCCAGCTTAGAAAAATATTAGATAGAATCTTGATCTTTAAAAGCGTCAGCACAATTCTGGTGTAATGACACGGCTTTTGTATGAGAAATGTTACTATGTTGGAAGCTAGACAGGAACTACATGAAACAAGCACTTCCTTAGCTGGGAGGGAACAAGAAAAAGCAAAAAGTTCAGACTGGTAAATAAGCATTTAACAGAAGACTCCAAGCCTTGTTTAAGTGACTGACACACTACATGGTCAGTGTCCATGGTGCCATCACACCAGTAAATAACTGACCCCATCCTCAGGGCAAAAGCTTTCAATTCCTATAGCTCTGAATGCGTCTACTAGTGCTGATAGGACTTTTCTGACCTCATGCTTTACAGGCAGATTACCAACTGCCACTATACATAGATGTGTAAGTATAAACCACTGCTACTGCAGAACCCAAAATAGCATTGTCAAAATAACCAGAATACTACTAGAAGTCATACAGTTACGCTTCTTTCAGAAGTTACCAAGGTGCTGCAATTTTTCTTCCCTACAGTTATTAACACATTAAATATCAGTTATTAATATATTAAATAAAAATCTCAGACTTTCATGGAAGAGCTAAACAATTTAAGCCTTTAAGTCAGAATATTAATTAAATAAGTATGCATATGCACTGTTACATCACAAATTTCAGCCAAGAATTCTAATTAAAGCAGTTTATTAAAAAGCAGTGATTTATAATTTTTAAGTTAGAGAAAAATTCACTATACATCTCTACTTCTAAAGCACAAACCTAGACATACAAAAGTTGAAATTATGCAAGTAAGAACTTATCCACCATTGAGCAGGAATATGTGTGTGTGCGTATATATATATATATATATATATACACACACACACACGTAAGGCAAATATCTATATTTGATTTGGAGTTCTGAAAGCAAGAAATTGCATGGTAAAAAAGCCACCCAAACAACCTTAACTCCAGCCCACCAAGTTCCTATTTTTGTCATCTTCAGCACTTACTGAATAAAAGACAGGAATTATTTTGAAGAAGCTATTTGCATTTGTACTAACATACATTCAAGGTATTCAAATGAGATGTCTGAATTGTATTTGACAAAGGATTGAAGCAATTCACTGTAAGAGCCTAAAAAATTGTAAGTTCAGCCCTAATTTCATGGGAGAATGCGAGGAAATTCATAAAGACGTCTATATATGAATGATATAACTGTATGGAGCTTTGCTTTTATACTCCAAGTTGCCCATATTTTTATTAAGCTTTTAGGAAGCCTGTATTTCTATATTAGCTACGTATATCTTCATTGAAGCCACAGATTGACAGCACTATATCTCAGACAAGTTTTGAAGTATCTGCTTAAGCCCACCTCAAACCCTTGGCAACACTGTATGGTACCCATACTTGCCTTGGCAAAGGAGGTAAATGATCTATTATCAATGTCACTGCACTTATCATAATCAAATAGTCAATGTTCCCTAGGAAAAAATTACTTGATTCTAGCCTTTACCCATTTTTCTCCCCCTAAATGGTAGGAAAATGCATCATTTTGTAGACAAATATATTAGTCATGAAGACATTGTGCAATTAGAAAGTGCTATGTACTTTTAAGATATGCCCTACAACTTGTCAGTACCTTGCAAAGCAGCATACCTTGTCTCAATTACTTGCCCTCTCTACCTGCCAATGAATAACATACTGGATGTATTTTTACTGTACAGCTTTTACTGTGGTCAGCAACTTCTACCAACAGTGATGCTACATGAACAAAAAAGAGGCAGCAGAGACCTCCACCGACTCTGGCATCAAATGCATTCTGGTTTTTACATGGCAGTTATGCCACAAAGAATGCATGTCATTTCTTCACTAAGAGATATTTCTATTTAAGTTATTTAGGAGACAGAAGAACAGGTAAGAGAAGACAAAGAATGCCCTAGAAAGTAAAAACAATTCTGCTTCCATAGAAGAAAAAAATATAACAAAATATAACACAGTAGTGCATGGACTCAAGGTTTTTAATTCTGAAACTGCCACTTTTAACAGATTGAGAAAACAGTAGCTCCGATGCTGATTCCCAAGAAAGTTATCAGTACTACAATAACATGTAACGATAACATTTAGACACTGATCAACACTACTGAGTCTAGGTGTATGACTGTTGACTCAAAACATGTAGAAAGTGCATCTATCCCAGGCAGCTGGACATAAAAATGCACAGATGCTGCAAGAATAATATTTTAAACAGATTCTGAAGAGACTGCTGTTTCACACACTTGCTAAGCACTACTTTTTGGAGCACTGTCAACATATTTTCCTTTTCCATCTGCTTCCATTGTTAATTTCAGAATTAACATTAAAAATCTCCACCTCAAAGCCATAGACAAAATGTAGCAAATTTCAAAATGATCTTACATGTATTTTGAATCAATTTTTCTTATCATTGCTATGGACTTAACACATTAAAAGTTTCTCCTTTACCACTGCACAGGGGAGTTGTTCTATTCTTCCCTATTCAACATCTCGACAGACACTGCAATATAATATGTGGGCAAGTGAAAGATCTAACACTAGTGATATACAACATAACTGTTTTCTCTGTCTCTGATGGTCAGAATAAACACAGTTTCTTACTCGTCAAAGTTACAACTGTAATAACCACTATACATATTCACCACAGTTACCGAGGGGACGTAAATGCAGGGTTTAGAGGAAGGAAAGAAAGCAGGACAGAAGGAAACCAAGAGGCTGACGGCAGCACCTCACAGAGCCTAGCAGAGCTGTCACCACTAGAGGGTGTCCTGATCTCACAGACTTGCCCAAAACCCTCTAAGGGTGTTTCTATAACTGCTTCCTTCTTTTAAGGTAGGAAAAGGACAGAAATAGGAAGGTACACTTTACAAACACACACCCCAGCACTCCTCCGAAACTACTGCCCCTCGCAGTTCTCAAAATATGACAAATGAGGCAACTGATTTGCAGCCATAACTGCAGGAAGCAAATATATACAGTGATTTCTAATAGGGACAAGCTATTAAAAAAAAAAAAAAAATAGTCACTGTGAAGTATTTTCTAACCTTCCTTCAGATGATGTAAGAATCTCAGGTATTCTTGCGCTCTCAAAAGCAATAGCAACATTTGGCCTCTCTTGGGCACAACGGGAGTTAAAAGCGAACTCATTCCACTCCAACAACTTCATCTACTTTATTTCAGCCATCAGTCCATTACAGAATACACTATTTACTTTTCTACAGTGTCCTGTAACCTCCCAGTAAAGCACAGACAAGCATAAGAAACGTGCATTCTACATTTCTTCTCAGGTAGTGCACTAACTAGCCTGAAGCAATCCAAGAGCATAAATTAGCTCTCCCAGCTACCAGAACTTTGAGCAAATATCACTTCAGGGGCTTTTGCTTCCTCTGAACTGGTGAAATAACGGTGGGTGAAGGAGGGAGCAAAAAGGTAGCATGTTCTCATGATTAGCTCTGTGGCACACTCCAATTACAAAAGACAAAGGAAATTTCTCTGCAGGAAATGGACAAAACAATACTACAAGCCTGGAAAAATAGAGAAGGTTGATACAGCAGTCTGCCTTGTTACTGCACCTGCCTTTAAGTGGCAACATAATGCATTTAAATTTCTCCTGTATTTTCTATTTCTTCCTCTTTAGGGCAACAATAGTTTGGCATTAAGACTGGCAGAAAAAAATGGGTCCTGAAGGACTCTGTTTACATACTGGAGATGAACCCGATGTGGAAGTGCAGGAGATTCCTTAAAAATCATACTGTAAGCCAACAGGATTCTTCCTGCAGATCTCCATGTAGGTACGAGCAGATTTGGGACTGTGGTGGGTTGATCTTGGTGCCCACCCAGGTGCTCTATCATCCCCCTCTCAGCAAGACAGAGGGAGTTAACACAATGAAAAAGCTCATGGGTGAAGGTAAGGACAGGGAGCTCACTCACCAACTACTGTCACAGGCAACACAGACAACATTCCCCTTTTCACAGGCTCACCTTCACTCATGACTGTCCTACATCCTCCCCCAGCCCTATCTCCCCTACTGGCACAGGGGAATGGGAGCTATTCTCAGCCCCCAAGTGTTCTATCTCTGCCAGTTCTTCCTCCTCACACTCTTCCCCTGCTCCAGCATGGGTCCCTCTCACGGGTTACAGTCTTTCATGAACTTCTCCTACATGGGTCCTTCCCACAGGCTGCAGGTCTTTCAGAACTGCTCCAGCATGGGTCCTTCTCATGAGGTGCAGTCCTTCAGGAACAGACTGCTTCAGTGTGGGTCCCCCACAGGGTCACAGGGCCTGCCTGAAAACTGCTCCAGCATGGGCTCCTCTCCACAGACCACAGTTCCTGCCAGAAATGCGATCAGTAGCGTGGGGTCTCTATGGGCTGCAGCTTCCTCAGTGCACATCCATCTGCAACAGTGTGGGGTCTTCTACAGGCTGCAGAAGAACAACCTGTTTCACCACCGTCTTCTCCATGGGCTACAGGGAAATCTCTGCTCCAGAACCTGGAGCACCTCCTCCCCTTCTGCACTGACCCTGCCATCTGCAGAGCTGTTTCCCTCACATTCTTTGCACTCCTTTCTCATGCAGCTGCATGTGAGAAAGCTTTTTTAACTTTTTCTTAACTATGTTATCATACCATCACTGATGGGCTCTGCTTTTGGCCAGCGGCAGGTCTGCCTTGGAGCCAGCTAAAATTGACTCTGTCTGAGATGGAGGCAGCTTCTGGTGTCTTCTCAGAGAAGCCACCCCTTCAGCTTACCAAAATCCTGCCACATAAACCCAATTACCTGTATCATGAGATGGAAAAAAATACCAGGTAGTAAACACCTTCCATCAACAGAATGACCTTTAATAACACATGGTATGAAACCTAATTCATGAGCCACGAAGCATGCCTTCTCCCACGGCTTCCGCACAACAGGGAGGTTACAAATCATTAATTTTCACTCCTTAATAAACAACCAACCTACAGATTGTATCACGCCAGTATTGTACCACTCATCCTCAGCAGCACTTAAGTATTGCAGGTGTTTTCTCAGACACAGTGGAAATAAAAAGAAATGTTCACCTAGCTCTAAAACCTTTGAAAATTCTTCTTCACTATTTTCAGCCTTTATAGTAGGTTGATGGAAAACATTGGAGAAAACAGAACTGAAGTGTTCACACCTTACACTACGCAGCTGAACACCTTTACTGTATCAAGCTATATTTCAGTTGTCTGCCTGAACTGTTCATACTGGCACATTAAAGAAAATTTGAGAGCAAACACCCACTCATATGAAAGCTGGACGTTCCCTAGCTCCTTTGTGGGGAAAAAAAAAACCCTAAAAGTATACCTTGATACTGAAAAGTCCTCAAGATTAGCTTCAGCCATCACAGATACACTTCAATTGTTCATACGGAATATGGGTTATAAGGGTCCTTCCAGGTATATTAGAGACTTCTCAGAGGACTAAAACTTGGATTATGAAATCCTTTTCTAAAAGACTAGTTACCACAGCTTTCACCAAATTCAAAACAAAAGTTTTAAAAAGTGTAAATTGTAAATTTGTGTATATAAAACATTCACCCCCCCGCCCCTTATTTCCAGTCAAGCAACTTACTTCCATCTATTGGAGAACAGAGAACAATGTGAAACAAAAACATGAATCACATTCTACCCCAAAGATGGTGGTGGATCCCTGCTAACACTTAAGTTTCCTCTATTATGTATCTCTCATTTCAGCCACAGAAATCACCTTTCTTAAAGCTGTTTATTTTGAAACCAACACCACCTATTTCCACAGGGGAATCCCACATGATGAACTCAAAACAGTGGTCTAAAACCTTTTCCAGCTCACAGACAACACTACTAGAAGGAACAAGCTGAATGCAATGCCAAAGCCTGTTTTTCAATTCATTCTCTATTTTAATGGCATTATTATTTTTCTCAGGCTGTGGAGTGAGGACACCATTTATGCTATGCATTATCTACCTCAGTGACCTGCTTGAAAAGGAGTTACCTCACATTTACCATCTGGCAGAAGTAGCACATAAACCAGTTTCTGTGAAGCAGCCCACTTGCCTGCACTCCGGAGATGATTATTTTTCACACCTGACAAACTAAAATACTAGACTTGTTTACTTTTAATTCATTTTTATACATAAACTGTCTCACAATCTGTAAGAAAATTTGCTATGAACAGGGAAATGAACAAAAGTTATTTGATCTTTGGGTATATCAAAGACATGTGGGCAAAGACACGAAAAAGCTACCTGATGCTAATTTACAGTGACATGGAAAGCTAAGTATTACTCATCTAATCACTTCCCGTTCTGGCTGCCCATCTCCCACAGATGCCAGGGTTAATCTACCTTATCTACATTATTCATGCACTTCTCCCACAATGGTTCTTGAAGTCAGCACAATGTAATTGTAACAGTTTATCAACACAAATCTGTTTTGTACCATCAAAGCTGATTTACAGCATTGAGCACATCCTTAAACAATGAACTAATTACATGGCTATTACACAGGAGGTACAACATTTGAAAGAAATACTTCAGACTTCTAAGCAAAACAGCAATCTGTGAAAACATTACTAGAGACTGAGGTACCAAGAAAGAAAAATCTGGAATAAACACATTAAATTGTAATAAGTAACCAAAAATTGGATGGCTATTCCTAGATATAGATAGAAAAAGAACAAACAAACAAACAAACAAACAAAAATAGAAAGGCTTCCTTGTGAAAGTAAAATAAGCACAGAACATACTGTCTCTATCCTTAAAAGACCCAAACAAACTGAAAACCACTTAGCTGGAGCCACTAGAACTATAAACCTATCCTATGTAATGGTTCCCATGGCTTGCTCTTTAAGTTTAAGGCAATGTTTCTCAACCTTCTCATTTTCTTTCCTTCTGAATCGAAGAACCTTGCCTTTTTTGGGGAAAACAAAACCAAAACAAGTTTCTCAGCCAGTATGCTGCTTGTCCATCAGGGAGACTCTGTGTTTGATGGATAACACATCCAACTTTCTTGTAATTTTACTTATTTTAACAAGTCACAGTTTACATTAGGATTTTTGTCTGATATCTTTATGAGAGATGTCAAACACATGCACTGCAAAAAGGCTGTGGCAGGAAGTAAAACACACCCCCACACCCTCCACTTACAAACAATCACAATGCCCCTGTGACCAGGCAGGCAGTAACCACTTAATATTTGCCATAATACTTGCTGGGGAACTCAGGTGGGAAGAAGCCAGCAGGCATTGATGGCACTTATGGGTCAGTCCACAACCACAGGTAAACATCCATGACACTGGTATATAACAACTGCATGGCAAAGCTCGTTTTGAAGGGACAAAATAATGTTTTCTTCTGATCTAATTTCCTTCGTTTTATTTTTTGGGAGGGACACTTCACACACACTTGAGATGCACAAAGTGACTAACGCTCATCTATATATTCTACCAAGCTTGGCCTACAATTCCTGCTTCTTGTGCAGATTCATTCCTATTTCCTTAATCATTGACTTTTCAAACTGCCTTTCAGGAAGCCTGATTTCCACATGCTAAGTATTATAGTGACATTTTTCTGTAAGAATCATTTTAGATTGAGTTCTCTTTCTGGAGGAATTCTGTTCTGCTTTTACGTGCATCTTGCATCTTCCTCTTCACTTAATGGTTAATATGTTCTCAATGGGGTAACAATGGGTTAGTACATGGAAGAGGCTGCATATAAAGCAGGAAAGGGACAGGAAAGTGTTAATTCATTATCTGCTTCCCACCAATAATTAAACCAAGATGCAAAGAACTACCTACCTGAGGTCTAGTGGTGAAGAGGCTAAAGGGCTAAGTTTATTCAGGCCCAAACAAGACCCACAGAGGTAGATAATAAGGAGTTTTGTGAAAAGCAGGTGGACAGCATTATTTCCCTTTAGGTATCTTAGCCTGATGGGTAGAAGGGAAGTATAGGCCAGATCTATTACATCTTAGATTTAAGAAGACTATATATATATATATATTTTTTTTTTACAGTCTCACTATATTAAAATGAAACAGTTGGTGTTAAATCACCCTGTCAAAAGAAAAAAAGTCTTTGCTATACAAGCTGTGAACCTGCTCAAATCAGTGACTAATAACAGTTTGATACACCTACTGCTGCAATCCAGATCAGGTTTTGTGAAAAGAGGAATCAAGCTAAAAGCTTCAGGACTAGAACTTGGAGATTTGGGAAGTACACCTTCAACTTTGGGAGATGAAGGTAGAAAAGATTTTATTAAGTACTTCTTGGCTTGGCTTGTTTATCCAGCACATACATGTAAAAACTTTACTACAAGATGAACTGTTTATTTTCAATAGTTTTCCACCAGTAAGGGTGGTGTACCTGCCAATCTTCTACTACCACTGCTATTACTCAGTGGCTAAACTCCCACTCATATTGTGAACTCCAAGTCATCAATTTCAAGTTCATTCAATTTTGAAGTCATTAATGCACTGCAAAACTCACTGATTTAATGACTGAGACTTTTAACTGAACCCTTTAAACATTCCAACTTAACAACAAATATTATTCAACTGTATCCTCATCAAGTTCATTACTATACAGGTAAAATGATCCATTGATGAGCCTATTTTGCCACCTTTCAGGCAATATTAAAAATACTCCTATCAGGACTTTGACTCTTACCAAACGCATTGTCATGACACAATATTTGAGTGTCAAATGCTGAGTGAGTCGTGCCCAGTGAGAAGAGGTTCTACCTCCTGAAAGAACTGTCGTTTTAATAGAAAAACTGCACAGCATTCTGGTCAGATTACAATGTCTTTTCTGCAACAGAAAAGCAAGAGTCTTATATTTTTACCTAACTCACTCCCAATTCAGCCTCTTTTTAGTCAAAAAAGGAAGAAAAAAAATCCAAGAGTTCAGAACCATCTCTAAAATTTTCATTCAGACTTCTTCCAAACCTGACTACTCTTTGTGACTGATAAACATACTCCTCAGCTCTCATCCCTTCTCTCCCTCTTCAAAAATTTGGATAGGAAATTCATTGTTTTTAGAAGAACTCTAAGAGATTCACTAGCAAATATACAATTCTAAATGCATTTTACTTCTGGGTAAAAAAAGAAAAACAACAAAAAAAGGCTCTGATCATCCAGAAATTATGAATCATTTCAACAAGCAACACTTTCTCTGAAGAGATGGCATTACCACATACCCCATGTGCTTCCTATGCTTACTTAATGAAAGTCTCATCTCTGAAGTTTGTTTATTCAAGATTGACATAGATAGCAGAAAATCAACTCTAACAAAAAGCTTCTAATGTGGCTCGTGCTGAGCCCTCTGCCAGCACACCTGCAGATATCCTGACTGTTATTCAGAAGAGTACATTATCACAAAGTTATATACAGTGTAAGATACTACACAACTGTTGCACTATAAATTATCAGTTGATCTGTTTTCTGTATACAACAGTATTTGATTTCAAAGAAGCTAATTTTAACCATTGACTGAGAAGAGAAATATCTATTATATACCATGCTCTTTTAACAAACAGAAAAGGTTAAAGGGTTGGTAAAACTCTGTTAAAAGGTTAGTTTATGTTTTTAAGTCAAGCATCTCAAGATTTAAAAATGCCTGAATGTCAGTAGGCTTCTATCAAGGTCTGCTATATCATCTGAAGTCTTTTGCCAGAAACATTTGTAGATAATGAATCTTCCTATAGCTCTCTCCAATGCCTTACATGCAAGAGGCTTGCTTCTTACTCTGCAGTCTACTTGCTGTATCAGCTATCTATACCAGCCTGCTATCTATATAACCATCCACAACATGTAAGACTAAGGACAAAGACTGTCCTTTTAACAGTTCCTCCCTCTATCTTTTTTCCTGTGATATATTCATATCTTCTCCCAGACATTTTTCTGCAAAACTATAAACAAGCTGGATTCTTCTAGTTTCCTCTTGTTACAGGTTTCCTGACCATGCAAGTAAACCCTTTCTGCACCTGTTTCAGTCTCAAGTCATCTTCCTTGACCACGAATGGGACATAACTCTCTGTAGGAGGATTATGTTACACCACTGTCACATGTAACATCATTAAGAATTTCTAGCCCCTGTTGAAATAAATCTTCTGATACAGCCTCAGGACAAAATCAGATGTTTAAGATTTGTCATACTGGCAGCTTGAACCATCTTTCCAAGTGTCATATCCAGAGTTTCTTCCTTTACAAGTGATGAACTCAACTTACAGCAGACACTTAGCTTATTGACTCTTTAAATCTTTAGCTGCCTTTCTTGTAGACCACTGTTCACAGAGCAATGAATGTTTCCAACGCTAAACAGACCGTGTATGTTGTCATAAGTCTGTGTTCTCACCACAAAGAAATAAAAATGATTAAGAAACACAACACTGGCTGGAAAAAAAAAACCAAAAACAAAAACAAAACAAAAACCAAAACACAAAAATCCAAAAATAAATCCACTCTGACATTAGAAAAGTTTGTTTCTATAACAAAATTTCCTGTCTCAGAAATGTTACCTAAAATTAAAGAAGAAATTAGAAAAACAACCACCACCACTAAAAAACCCAAGTTCTTGCTAACAAGCAAACTGTAAGCACCAGCAACTTCTATTACAGTTTCATAACAGTAAAGTGCTATGCAAGCATTTCAACTCTCTACTGCAATTCCAAAGAAAAAAGCTATGATGCTTTAGTAAACTAAGTCAATTACCAGACCACCTTTATCAATGGACTATTTGGAAACATATGCTTATTACCATTTGTTACCAAGTTTACCCACATCTACTTTTGGAAGCACCTAAACAGAATCTTGCCCACAACCTTCCCTCCCACTAATACATCAGCCATATCTTAAGCATGAACATAAAAGATACCCTGGTTCTTTATATTTCCCACAAGCAAAGCTCTTCTTAGAGGTTAAATAAACCTCTAAAAAATGAGGTTGTTTAGGCTTATTTTAGGGTTTATTTTAGCAGTTAATGAACCTCTACAAAGACGTTTATTTAAACAAATGTCTTTTTCAGCATACAAACTCTTGAACTAAGCATGGACAGATTGAACTTACTTTATGTGGGCACTACCCTTGTGGGACAGTCTTCTGATGTGAAATGATACCAGTCATTTGTCAGCAACTCTCAGTCAATGTCAACAACTCTGAGGTACACACTATCATTTTCATTTCATGTTGTGTCATTCCCAATGCAACAGAATATATGCAAACAACCTTAACAGCCTGAGAAAGTTCATTTATTATCCCACTATCCTTTTTTTACTGAGAAACAAGAAAAGCCTCTGCAAGGAGGCAATGTAAATTACGAGTCTAGACACTAGCCCAGTTCCAAGAACATCCAGAAGGATCTTGACAGGCTTGAGAAGTAGGACAGTGCAAACCTCATGAAGTTCAACAAGGCCAAAAAAAAAGATCTCCTTCTACAAATAAGACTTCATTATTTTAAAGAGCTGTAAGAAGGTTGGTCTAAGGTGTGGGGTTTTTAATCCCTTTATAATTATCATACTTTTTCTACAGTAGATATTACCATAGTCTAAATGCATGCAAACTGCTTTTGTTTTCTTTAAAAGAAAGTAAATTCCAACTCAGACACTACATGACTGTTACAAGAATGCTTTTTCACTAACTGAAGCAAGAAAGTAGAAGGGAGGAAATGTCAGTCCTTGCATATGCTACACTTGTAAACAAACATGCATGAAAAAAAAACCCTCTCAAAAGCACCAGTGTCACTAACGCTTTACGCTTTAGACTAAAATATTGTAAGTATTATTTCACAAGTAATATTATAAATAAGTGTTCGCATGAAAATAAAACTTCTTAAGCACAGAAATAATTACTTGAAGTCTCTGTTAAAATAAGTTTCATTTCTTTTGGCATATGAACATAAAGCAACTGATAAAAAGCGTATCACTGAGTTGCCTCAAGCTGCTCCTAGTTGTAGACAAGGGAATTTATTGCCAGCAGGAGCAGTCTACATTTTTTAAATTGTTTCTGCATTCTCTGTATATAGATTGTCAAATTATTTGCATGTGGTAGACTCATGTCATTTCCAGCTGCTCTGTGGTCCTTACTGTTTTGCACCAACATATAATAACCTTCAGTACAGCTTATTGAAACTTGGCCACTGAGCAACCACAACTAAACACGCAAAACCTCTCTCCCAGTCATTAGAAGGTATAACAAATAAGAACTAGAGCCTTTCTTTGACAAGCAACAAAGCAAACAAATCAGTAGCTTTCATTCACTGTTCTCAGCAGCTTTCACAGCCCAATTTGGAGGGCTTAAGGTCTCTTCTAAGCATTTAAGTTCTCTTAAACTAATGAAGCAGTACTGTAAAGTGCCTTTTAAGATTTCTACAAGCCCTATTTTAAGTCATATACTGATTTTAAAAAGTATTATAATCAAAACCTTGTAACTGATAAATGAAATGCCTACAGCTTCTATGCAGAAGACTCTACACTACAGAGGCAGCTGGTGAAAGTTTGTTAAATCCCTTCAAAATTTACTTCCAGATTTTAACATAAACTTTGCAGTGTTTTTAGAAACTTTTCCACTCTTAAGTACTTCCAAGAAAATCCAGCTGAATGGGAATTATACCCTTTGCTTTCACATGTGTTTCCAACATCAACTGTGCAACATGACTAATGTTGCACTGAATTGTGAAAATGGTGCTCAAGTAACATTTACTGATTATAAATTATAAATCATAAACATAATTTTTCAGTGTCCTAAGTTTAGTAAACTATAAAGTTCCCTAACTCTCCAGTTCACTGAGCTTTACAGTGGAGTCCACTAAAGTTACCTATCTGGGTAACATGAATATGAAAATGATCACACAGATTGACAGGTAATCCATACAGTACTCAGATTAAGGATTCAATCATAAACCTCGTGAAACAAGGGGAAAAATACTCCTGATTTTAGACTTGGCTCTAAATTATTATCCTTTTTGCATACTATGGATAAGTTTAGGTGGTGGTTACCATCTTTGCAGGACATGGATGAGGTAAAAGACATTCTAATTCAGAATCTGTAACTCTTTTCACAAAACAGAAAGAAAGTGCTGTGACTCCACACTGCCTTTCAAAATTAAAAAACATTTCTTCTTAAGTATCAGTTACACTGTCCAGCGCATCTGCTCATCCAAATTTGTACACAAATCCTCTCCAGTTTGCTTTAGCTATGTTCCTTGCCTGCACCCTCTTGACCAAGGTTACGTGACCCCTAGTACTACCCCTGTGATAGCAACTTCCCAAACATGCCAAGCCAGAGACTATTGTTCCCTAGATTTTCCTACCAGCCACCTAAACCATTATTAATACAATGAATTAATTAAATTTGAATTCCCGTATCTTTTAGCCTATTTTCTACTGCAGAGAATTATCCAGCTTATCAGTAATGACATGTGCATTAACTAAAAAAAAAACAAAAAACCCCAAAAAACCACCAACAAAAAACAACACCACCCCTCCCCCCCCAAAAAAAACCAAACCAAAACAAAAACCACCAAAACAAAAAACAAATGACTGAAGTAGTTTGGAAAAGCCAAAAGAATTGTACAAGATTAACATATTCTCTCCAAGTCCAATGTGTAGGGCTCACAGGATTTACTTTTCATGCTTAGTTTGTAATTTGGTCTGGAACTCTGATATCCCCCTACCATGCAGGGACATATATGCCAGGGCAAGAGGTTGAGGGTCTTTCATTCCACTCTTGCTCTAAGCAGAATCTGCATTTTGATTTATAAGTATCTGTAGTTTTCTGCACTCCATTTTTATTTCATACCAGCACTGTACTGACAGATTCCTCTCCAGGACAGTTTCTAACTCACCAGTGATTACCCAAATATTTTCAATAGAGCAACATAGTCCATTAATATTTTCACAGAACACTGCAAACTATTCTAAGTCTGAAAACAAGAGAAGTTTTCCAAAAAATTAAAAAATTTCATAAAACTTCACAAATGTGCTATGTTATGGTTCCAGGAACAGCTAAATCATATGCAGATGAAAGTGACTGCCCATACGAACACAATGTACAAAATTCAGAAGGAGTTGTAAATGCCTTCACTTTAGATCACAATCAGTTACTGATACACAAGAACAAAACCAAGACTGTTATATGATAGTTAGTTTTCAACTGTAAAACTTCTTGACTTATTGTGCAAGACCATTCAAAGTGGTGAGTTTATGAGGGAAAAAATGTTAACTGTGCTATTAATAGTAATACTGTAAATACATTTATTCACAGACCATTGAACTGTCTCAGCTGTTGCTTTGAATGCTTAAGCACATAATCCAAGGCAAAGACTTACGGCAAATCAACAACGCAAGAAAAGTAATGAAGATATAAGCTCCTGTCCCTGTTTTGATTCAGTAGAGGCAAAGAAATAACCAAAACAATATATTGCTTTTTAGTCTGCACTGAATGAGGAACTTCATAAATAAACACTGTATTGTACTACTTATTCTATTTATAGAAAACAAACTTCAGCATCCCTACCCTTGCTGGCAGTATGTGTGAAGTTGTTTAGACACACTACTTATTACAACTGAATCCAACAGAATGAATTCACACCATATTGGCATCAAATGTCCCCAACCATCCAAACTGTTTTAACTGTGAGTCCCAAAAAGAATGTTTCGAGTCACTGAATTGTCTATGTAAAACTGAAATTCTACTTACAGTACTGAAATTAAAAATAATATCACAGAAATCTAAAACAAATCGTTCTGCAGATGTTTAAGAATGCGAATTAAGAAATAAAACACTTTTTAAAAATTATCAGAAGCTGCATATAACATTGCTTTTTCTTATCATTCCAGCACAGTCTAATCTTACAATTGAAAAAGTTCCCACCTACATCATGTCCAGCAATGTCTTTTACCACTCCATTAAAAAGACTTTGTTTATCCACCACGAACTTAGTTCCAAAAGAGTGAAAAGTTAGGATCGCCTCAACATTCCCCTATTAGAAACTGTTCCAATTGATAAGAGGATTGTGTGTGCATGCATGCAAGTCAATAAAAGAGCAGATCACTAGGCTTTATTCCTCTAGAACTACAAGAGGAAAAAAGGGGCATTAGTTGAATGAGAAAGCGTGATAAAGTTATCGGGGTCAGATAGAAGAGATTTTAAAAGCTTTTATCTTTCTAAATGAGTCCAGCTTTTAACATTTATTTTGCAAGCTGTAAAGTAATTCTACCCTGATCTGTTCAACTGTAAATATATATATATATATATTTTCTTGGTACGTCAATAATACTGTTTGCATTCTTTAAATCAAATACTGACAGGCTAGATCATGACCTTGATAAGCATTGCAACTACACAGCTGATAATACTACGCTTCTCACGGCTGGAAAGACAAAGGCTAAATGAAACGTTTTCAAATGACACTGAGCAACCAGTGCTACACAGGAAGACGAATGAAGCATGAAAATAAGGCATACGGGGGTAGGAGTTTACCTTATCAAATAATGGGGTTAAGGCATGGGAATATAAAGTCTTCATAAAACAATGCAGGATATAAGAATAGAATATAAAGTTCCCAGAAAAACGGAAAGTATTGTTAGAACATTTGAATTGTTTGCAGTATGCTTAATGCTTTTCTATACTCTAAAAAGAGGTATTCAGTAAGAAAAGTTGGATGACATTTTTCCACCCTTTTCCTTGATTGTATGTTGCTTCAGAGGATTGAGACTTTGAGTTATAATAGATTTATGAAAGAGCAGTATGGTGCTTAATATGAATTGTAGAAGTAATTGAAACATTCAGAAAAGCTAACAAGGGAAGAAGGAAGCAGGAACAGACAACTATGCCACCAGTAAATCTATGGAGCAGTCTATTACAAAGACTACATGCGGTTCTAGCAGCAACTTTACCGGAAGAATATGGCCGGAACTAAATATGTCAAGGAGAAAAAATAATAAAAAAAATGCTTTGGAATGATTTCCACAAAAGGCAAGATTGAGTTGCTTAAAATTCTTCAGGCTGTAGATAACCTGGTGGAAAGGATATGCGTATCAAAGTCAGGACTGGAACCGATATACACAAGCTTTCTGAAAGAAATACCCACCAAGGACTTAATAACAAAGGTGACACTTCTGTCTCATGAAGACCCTCAACTGCAAAATCTTTTAAATCGGACATGTATTCTGGGGAGGTGAGAACACACAGCAGACTTATTAGTACTCTTCCCCAGGCACACACGAGGGGCTGAGACAGGCTACAAGCTCTTCTCTTTCATCAGGATATAAAAGGCTTTCATGAAATTAAAGCCTGCAAAAATTCAGGGCAATGCCTCTGTTAAAAGTGCCAACTGACTGTCGTACATTATGATTACTGACTAAAGTTCATTGATTTACCACAGTTTCTTTGCTGCACAACAATGGAAAGCAAAGCTACTCCTTGCCATTTCATTGCACAGATCATATTTTTGCCATTTCACTATGACACCTACACAGCAAACCCCATATACAGCACTTTCAAATTCAATGTCAAAAAAGTATTTTAAGGTAAAAGAAGACGTATAATAACTCAGGACTTTAAACACTATACATTTTGCATGCATGACAGCTTGATATTTTAAGATGACAGATAAATGAAAAGAAATAGAACTTCTAATGGAAAATGGTTGCAGCCACTCTTGTCAACATAATGATCACTTTTGGTTTGAATGGAACATATATGCACACTCCTAAAAATAGACTGGAAAAAGAGCTTCTTCATATTCCAGCAATATGCTCATTTAGTAAGACAGTAAGCACTATTTTTTAGGGGAACATCAGTATGAAAAAAAGCTGCATCCACACACAGAAGAATTGTTAACATTCTATGAATAACTAACATGTGTTACACAAAGAACAATCAACTCTGCTCTGAAGATTTTTTAAATCTAGAGGTAGACAACTACACATAGCAGATGTGTAACATGGGCACAAGTCTCTAGTAGACCTTACTAAATCCTACATGAATGACACTTTCCAATAATAAATAATCATGATCATCCAGTGTTCCATTCAAAATGTCGCTAAGTTGCAGTACTGGATTTATGAGGAGACTAGAATGATACCGAAAGAAGGAAATGTAACCCACCTGCCTTTCTTCACAGAACTGGCAGATCCCTGTTAGAATTATTTTTAATACCAGATAACGAAGAGTGGGCAATAAAAAGTGCTAAATAAAACACCTTTCTGACAGGACTTCTGTTCAAATATCTGGCAATATATGAAGTCCTATGCCAAAATTCCCAGTTTTGTGGGACTCCAGCACAGGACTGCAGTTGAGACAAAAAAAAAACCCCACATTTTCCAATGTCTGATTGAGCAGTTGAGGTGCTTTCTCCAAAATTCCCCATAAATTACATGTGATAAAGCAAAACACATTTTATTCAATTAATTCAGCAATTTCACCTATGAAGACGATGACCCTTAATCTAATACTTACGGGAGCACTGGTTTCAAGCACAATGTTGACAGTGAACTTAACAGATGAAAAAACTGAGTTCTCATGAAGAAGGAAAGGTGTGTTGATGTCATTATGGCTGACATTCAACCCTCAGTGACTGTATTTCACTGCAACTGCATTAGTATATATGTTCACCATTCTGCAAACATGAAAGACCTCAAGTGTAATGATTGTCATTTGCTTCTTCCTTTAGCTCAACCATTATAATTTAGTCACACGATGCTCTTCTGAGGGATCATGATCTTGATAGAAGAAATTGGTTTGACGGAAGACCACTTGCTTGGTAATTTGGGGCAAAGTCCATCAATCCCCTGCAGCAATTTTCACAGCAGCAAGTGACCAAACTGTAAATTTCATAATAGCCCTATGAAGGCTGATGAATTTTTGTAAAGCTTTTCAAAAGCAAAATGTTAGTAAAAATTTGATTTAAAGCATTAAAAGCAAAAACAGTTTTCAGCAAGGTCACCTGCTGACAAGGTGCTGACAATGATTTAAATTCAACTGTTGCTGAATCAATTTAGAGGTAAAACATTGCCCAGCAAGTACCTATATTTATTTTTATACATAATTATTTTATTGCAGATTGACAGAGGAAAACAGTTAACAGAGTAAAACTAAGTCTACCTGGCACGCAACTCTATCAATCTAGAAAAAATATTCCAAACCAGATGTCAATTGTCTTTTTACTCACAAACCACATGGTGTTGCCCAAGAGATGTAAAAATTAAGTATATCACATATAACGACAAAATGAATAAAATGTTTTATAGAAATAAATAAATTGTAGGTTTAGGTGAAATACAACCATTTCAAACCCACTTGCAAATGTGGCATTATATATTGTCTTTTTTAAAGACAAGATTTCATATCTATCACATCTACATTTTACATAAAATCAGTGATTAATTTAGATTGGAAAGGACCTGGAGTCACCCGCTCCAACCTCCAGCTTAAAGTGAGCCCAACTATATCATACCATACAGGAACCTGAGTGAAAGCATTCTGAGTACATCCAAGGATGGAGGTATCACAGGACCTCTAGGTTACCTGCTCCAATGAGTGATTGCCTCACAGCCACTGGAATTTGTCATTATAACTTGTGTTCGTGCACCTCTTCTGTGACTGTACATCTCTGAGTGTCTCTTTGTATCCCACCATTAAGGAGAAGGGGAGAGCGATAAGATCCCTCACCCTAGCCTTCTCTTCTGAAGACTGCAGTAACCCCATTCTACCACCACCTTCTCATATATCATGGACTTAGTATATTTAAAACAAAATAATCACGTAAGCACAGAAGTTTAAACAAGAAAAGAATCACAGAATCAACTAGGTTGGAAAAGACCTTTAAGATCATCAAGTCCAACCTTTACCTCTGTCAAGACCACCACTAAACCATGTTACTAAGGGCCCCATCTACACAGTTTTTGAACACTTTGAGGGACAGTGATTCCAACACTTCCCTGGGCAGCCTGTTCCAATGCCTGAGCACTCTCTCTGTGAAGAATTTTTTTCCTAATATCCAGTCTAAACCTTCCCACTGTGAAGCTTGAAGCCATTTCCTCTTGTCCTGCCACTTGTTACTTGAAAGAAGAGACCAGCCACCTCTTTGCTTCATCCTCCTTTAAAGTATTTGTAAAGAGCGATAAGGTCCCAGACAAAATCGTGCTCAGATTAGTATCAATGAGAGGGCACCCATACGGCCCATCCTTAGCAAACAGCCTGTATGACAACACTTGGAAAGCTAGAAATGTAAGCATAAACAGTGTGCAACTGGAACACCCAACACCATCTTAGAGAATCTTTTTCAACAAAATGGTAACGCTCCAAAGACAACCCTGAAAAGGACTGAATGGTAACTGAGGCATTACAAAGACACTTTTGAAACAAAGGAAGAATCAGCTTAAAAAAAGGACAAACATTCATGCTTCATTTTAAGTGGAGGAGAGGAACCTCCTAATGGCAACAGGTCAATTGCCAAAGCCTGACCAGAACATGGAGAAATCATCCCACTGGCATCACGAACTCCTCCATCCCCTGGGAGCAGCCTCCCCACCAGGTGACAGGGGCAGCTGCCTACCAACCAGCATAGCGGTGGTTCAGGATGTGGTGGTTTGTGGGGAATCCATGGCTCTGGTGAGCTATGTGACTTGGGGCGAGAAGACACATGCTTTACCACTGGCCTGCAGATTAGCAGATTGTAGGGAGCGGCCCTTGTATAAAGCTGGAACATCCGTATCTCCAGGAAGAGGTCTGTGCAATTAGGGGAACTCACAGCCCTGGAAGAGCGAGTGTTGCTTGTAACCCACACTGCCCATGGTGTGCCAATAACTGTTGGGGGAAGAGGAGGATTAGAAACTTTTATGATTAGTTATGAAAAGTTTTTAGATATTTGTAGTCATTTCTTAAACTTTTTAAATGGTCTGACACTCCAGCTTATCTGGGCTATTCCTAATATCAGTCCTAAGCACACAGTTCCCCGATTGCTGATCACATAAATAAATCAATAAATTGCTTTTTGTGGTATAAACTACATCACCTGAGCAGTTTTTCCCTGCATGAGTCAAAAATATGAGTCTTTAAGTATATCAATCTTTACATTAATTTCTAATGTTCATTAGCAATTGTGCATATATAAAACAGAACAAGATTTTTGTATGGAAAAATAAGAAAACATTGGTGTGGAGAGGGTTCATTATTGAGCTGCATATACTTAACTCAAAAGATATATCTTTTAACAAGACTTGGACTGAGGAATACAACTCTAAAGAGGCATTCAATACCTTTATGAACTCTGAATACCAAATTCCTTCATCTCTGAACAAGGTGGGCTTCTCTATCACTTAAGTCTCTTACAATCTTATGCTGGCCTGATTTCTAGTTGAAGATGTCACTGCTCATTACAGGGGGGATGGACTAGATGACCTTTGAAGGTCCCTTCCAACTCAAACTATTCTATGATTTTGATTTCTCAGGATGACATCATAACCAGCATAATCAGAAATGCCACACATATGAATGTTAAACAGAAAAAAAAGGGAAAATATAATAGAAATCACTAGACAACAGCCACATATCTTTGCTTCGTACTGCTGTGTAACAGCTCAGATACAAATGAAGAAACAAGCAAGGTTAAAAGCACTTGCTTTTTAACAAGTTAGTTCCAAGCTGGTTTTTCTGTCTCAAGTTCTCAGGTTTATTCAGCACTGCTGATTAAAGCAAAAAATTTTTACCTCTAGGGAAACTAAACACAAGGTCAGTCCTAGACAGAGATACAGGTCTTGCCTCAGCAAGTTCACCTTATCAAAACAGAAATACCTTGTCCTCGCTGTTTTGCCAGCACTGCCCACACACAGTTACCATGGTTAAAAAAATCCAAACCCATGCCACTCCTGCTACTATTTTTCTCTTTTAACTGTAAAAACAAAGCCTAAGTCTGGCTAGACTGCTTCAGGTCACCTGAATCAAACGTCCCTCCCCTGAAGAGCTACCTCATTATACACATAATATCTGAAGAAAAACACGCATGAAAGAATTTCAGTTATGTAGGAAATGATATATGATTCTTAACATCACCTTTTCTCAATTATCACCTCCAGAAATGGAAACTTGGTGAGGCCAGCAAGGCAAACTGTTGCAAAATCCACACCTCCCAGATCACACAAGGTTTTATTACTCACAGTCATCTATCTCAGAAGTGTCTGGCAGGAACAGGAAGAGTTCAAAATTATTCCAAAATTCTCTGCAAAAACACTCCATGACATATATATAGGAACAAATCCTCAACTAAAGAAAAAGACAGTAGGTGACCATGTTATTTCAGAAGTCATCAATATTCTCTGCACTTTGTGCTGTGTGGTGCATCTTACAAATAGAACTAAAGCAGCAGAAGAACAATAAGCCCAGGTTTACTATTAGCTTTTTATCTTCTGGTTCAAGTACAGTGCTCAACCCCACCTCACATGCCATAGGGGCAGTGTCTTTGATACATACAATTTTTTCTCTAGTCTCAGAGTCAAAGTCATGCTCCGTTAACAAGGAGCTCTCTAATACTTTCTCTGATGCAAGAATTTTAAATGCATGAGACTTGATTAACAGTCCAACCACCTTCTGAATTCCCTCTTAGTACTTCTAACATTGTAATTCCACAAACCCAACTGTTTCAAAACCCTTTCAGAAAAAGGTTATACCTGTACATACCTATTTGTAACATTAAGGCTGAATGACAGGGGGACGAAATCATTCAAAGCAAAAGTATGAAGGTATTTTGAAGTTTTACATTAGATTGGTTAAACTAAAGAAACAAAAAGCCACTGTAAGCTATTAACAGTTTACACACTTGGATTTCTAAATAATTACTGGAGTAAGCAATTAGTTGAGAGAAAACACAGAAAGTAGTTTATATTGCGAAAAAAAGTGCAGTATTTAATTTCACAACATTTGCAAAGCAGTTGCTTTGCAAATCTGGAAGAAGCACATAAACTCTAGGTGTATAATCCATTAAAATACATATGTAATATTTTATGTTTTGCAGTTGGGGTATGACTTGCACACCAAAAATCTTGACTTTTCCTTCAACTCTTTCCAACTAGTGCAACAGGCTCCCTGCAAACTTTGTCTGAACTTAAACCAAACAGCTTCACTGCCAGTGCTAGTTAAAAAAAACCCAACTAAACAAAATCCATTCCTTCAAGCTCAAATATAGCTGTACAATGAACATACTTAAGGTTTTGGAATTCTGGGATTTGTGTGAGGTAAAAGAAGTTCATGAAAGTCATGATTTAATTCTTTTGTATTTGACCTCATTCCAAGTATAAGATTCTCATTTCCTGAGGAATGTAATTAAGTTGTAGAATTCTTGTACCACGGAAGAATGACTTAACAGAACTATAACCAAAACTGAATTATCTGAAATATACATACGTAGTACTGCAAAGATTCACAAGCATTTTTAAAACTGTGTTAAAAATAGCTGTATGCCAAATACTAAACAAGAATCAAATTCAGCAGTAATTTCAATTTTCAGCCCTGGAAGTTAAAGACAAATTGTTCTTGTGAGTTGCAGAAGATACAGTATCCTGGAGTTTCCATGGGGAAAATATAAAACACTGAAAAGCAGAAAAAAAGCCCCTAAGATTTACTGTAGAAGGAGCTCTTAATGATCATTATAAATCGAAAAGAGTCCTGCAGACTGAGACTTCTATTAGTTACGAACAAACTTTTCAAAATTAATTTCTTACACATCTGAGATTATCTGTAGCTATTCTGAAACCATTTTTTGCAATTCCTTGGAAACTCCCTGTTTAATCTCCTATTAGACAGAAAAAGTCACAATCAATCTGTGGTATGCCATAGAAATGTACTATTTACACCTCATAAAATGACCAAGCCAGCAGTTTCCAGGGTGTCCTATGGGCTATGGATTATTTTGATTTTTTTTTTTTCATTTCTAATGAAAAAGTGGTTATGTCTTTGTTTTCACCAAATTAAAATACACTTTTGAAATTCTGGGGCACACAAAAAGTAAAACAAACTATGTTCTAGCAAAATAAAATTCAGACTTTAATGCCAGTAAACTCTGACTCTGAAATTCCATCTGAGTCAGACTTTTATTTTGCTAAGTAAAAAGCTAACGTGATAACAATATGACTAGTCCAAAAACATGGGAAATATTATACAAAGGATCACTGTAAGAGGAAAACCAGAGTCACTCATTCATCAGAATTTTAAGTATTTTCAGAGTACATATGAACAAGCTACAATACACCCACAAAATTTATTTTTATGAGGTCAGGAGGGCTGCTATTACTGACAGTCTTTGCTAACAATTCAATAAAGTAAATACATTGAAGGTATTAAATGTATAATATAGACAATAAAATGCAACACACCCAAAGGAAACACCAATGGGAACCAAATTGCCTAATTCTTGGCATTTTGTAACTATCTCTGCAAATACTAATTCACTCAGACAGATAAGCAAAAGCATCAACCACACTCCCTTAGTTATGCTGACAGGCTTCCCCCTCTATACTAGCTCATACTCACTACATCCATATTTTAGTTACATGAAGCTATTCAGTAATCTCACAATACAAGCAACATACTTAACTCTGAGGAGACACAGATTTTACATCCTGTGTTCACTTTGTGTGGACTCCTGAATTTCCTTCCATCTGATAAAACATCACATTTTACATTTCAGAAACAGGCTTTTTTTCTTCCTTTTTTCTGGTTTTCAGTTATGAATAACTTTGGAAGATCTGACAGGGCCTTAAGGCAATGCTGGCATTGCAATGCTGTGGGCTTCCAAAAAAGAAAAAAAAAAATAAAATAATAAAATAAAAAAGAAAACCAAATAAAACCCAATAGCACATTTGAAAATGCCTCATTATTTTCAAATGTTTGCTCATGAACACACAAGCATAATTTCTGTTTCTCCATTTATCTGTATTATATGATGGTAATGTTCCTTTCTCCATCCAAAATGGGGCATTAGTGGGAGAAAACTTAGTTTTGGAAAGCTTACAGCATTTACATCACAAGTGGTACAACATAATGAGTAAAATCAGTGTCCTCCTTTGAAGCAACACCAGGCTTCTGATTGGCCTACCGTATTTTTCTTGGCTGCAATTCCAACAAGTGACAAAATCAAGATTACTTAATATCTGGAAAAGGGTGACCAAATATAATACTTCAGTCTTAAACATCTATCATTCTGAAACCCACGGAGAATATGCAGAACACGTAAAAGTATCAAACTAAAGGGTGGGGAGATATGGGATATTTTATGTAACTCCTTGTTTACCCTAAATCCACAAATGCCCCACAACTGCAGCTCTGAACTAGGATGCCATAGGGAGAAGCTAAGAACAAACACACAAGCAGCCCAACAATATGCACAGTGGAACTAATGGTGGTCTTTGAACTGTATCCAAAAAAGACCCTTCCAGAACTCTTGCAAGAGATTATAGTATTAGAAGAGACAACCTGTGTATCAGAGTAGGAAGTAAAATGCTTCCCTCTAAAAAGTCCAGGATATAAAAAATATATAGAGAATTAAAAGAGCAGTCACCACACATTTTCTCACAGACTGCAAATTCGGTGATCTCTGGTTTGTTCTCTCCTTCAAAAACTTTTTACTCAAAGCATGCATCCAAAAGCTATATTTAGGTTTCTTTGATAAGAAGTGTTATTATTAGACATGTAACAGCTCTATAGTAAATCATGGTTTAAAGCAAGTGGTCAAGTACAAATTTGTGTAGCATGATTAACACTGAGCGTTTTATAGTTGCTTATTAATAATCATCCTATTATTAACAATAAATTCGATTATTAATAAAATAGGGGTTTAGTCCTTTAATAACAGCCTCTTAATTCAAAGCATACCATATTCAGTACTTTTTTGGTAGCCGCAATTATCACAAACCAAGGGTTGGACTTAATGTTGCCATATGATTTTCTTTTACTGATTCTCCCATTCTTTTTAGCAAAAACAATTTAGATAAAAAATGTAAGGTCACTATTCCAACCCTTCTAAAAGCTCGTCCTTTGACATGTTTTAAGTCAGTAACTATTATAGACTTTAATACTACGACCTTTACAGATCCATCAATCCATAAAACATTCTTGTGCTTGTCAAAACAGCACATACACATGCAGTAAAATCTAACCGGGGATATCCTAATCTTTTTCTAATTTTTCTAAATACAATTCCCATTTTTAACTTAAAAAAAAAAAAAAAAAAAAAAAAAAAAAAAAAAAAAAAAAAAAAAAAGCAGCATACAGGAAATATGTTCTTTCAGCCTGACATGGATTCACCTGGCTGAACTGAAAACACTGGTTTCAGAATAAACTAGCAGAACCTTACTGTCATGCAATGATGTCTAAGGACTGTTGCATACCTATCAGAATCTTACTACACAAAGGGTGACCAGCACTAGTTGGAAATGAGATCAAACTTTGGGCTTACATACCTGCTAGAAGATGAGAAATTCCAGAGGGAAAAACCTAAGGCAAGGCTGAAATTCATGAAGTACATGACCATGAAGCAGAGTTCATGAAGTGCACTGCAATTGCATGAACTACAGGAAGGTTAAATTGCAGTCTAAGTAAAAGCATGCTCTGATGAGTGCATCCTTTAGGAAGAGAAAAGGGAACAGCTAGAATTGTCCACTGCTGTCAGTGCCAACAACTTATGCAGCTGTATGAGAACCTGGTCAAAAGTCAAGTTCATTTTTGTTAAGAGGTTTTTTCTAAATATGGCAACAAGTGTCAGCTTGACTTAAATTGTCTTTTTTCCTCATTGTCTTTTTGTGCTCTCTTTTCTTCAGACAGCTGGCCAGATAGCTGTCACTTCCAGGGTCACTGAACCACTCCAGTTTGTCCTTCATCACCCACTTCCTAATGTAAGGATTATGTTTTGGGCGCTTATAAAACTCGCTGCATCTACTGCTTTATTGCAGATCCTATGGCCTATATATTGGTCTTTTTGAGACCAAAATATTTTGTATCTTTTATTACTAGTAAATTTTCATACTCTTTATAAACCAAGTTAACAGAAAACAATTGCATTTCTCAACCTAACGACTTCAAACGGCCCAGCAGTCACACAACAAATATTTTAGAATATTTAGAATATGTAGAAGTTGTGGACTACACAATCCCCCTAGCAACACTGTCTCTTTCAATGTCATTACTAGCAGTGGGTAATATATTCTTTTTTTCATCATGCAGGAATCAGGGAATATGCAATTGAATATGCAATACCAATATACAGGCAAATGATCATACTTATTGCTGGTGAAATTTACCCAAACAACAAAGTTACATCTCAGACAGAACTGTAGGAACATTGATAATTTCAAATGACTTGATACTAACACCAAGATTTTTATTGGTTTTTTTCTTTTTTCACAAACAGCTTAAAATTTGGGACTACAGAAGGATCCTCCCATAGATACAAAATAGAATACAACCATCCATCAGGAATGGTTCCAAACAAGTTCTTTAAAAATCTTTGCTTTGAGCTGCAAGTGGCAAATTACTGCAAAATATGCCATTGCTCTTAGAAGGAGTTGCCTTAAATCAGTAAGGTGCAAGGAAGAGGCTCTGCGTCTTGGTAGTCGTATACTTTTACAATACTTACAGACGACATTTATCCTGTCAAATCCATAACAATGTTTTATGTCTTAATCAGAGAGGTAAGACTCACATGTCTTGCAATAGTACTTGGCAAAGTATTATCACTTTGTTTATTAGGGAACGTCTAAAACTAGAGAAAGCAACCTCCTGCCACGCATGCTATCCAGTCACAGTATACAACAAAAATGAATCCAGAGATAACAAAGGAGTTAATCTCTCTTCATTATTGCATGATAACCCAACACTCAGTCAACAAAGAGAAAATAAACAGTGAAATGGAGCAGGAGAGCATTATATTTTAAGCTAGAGAAGGAGCAGATGACTAAGTATTCTACGAATTCAGAAACAGCTTTCTAAGAATACTGGTTCACATAAAGCTGGTATAAAATAAACTGTCCGAGCTTCTGAGATTAAAAATCATGTTGTAGGAGCTCTCTACTTCATCCATTGTGTTTATTAACGAAAGCAATCATGACCACAAATGTACCAGGTAATTTTTTTGAAAATAAAACCAGAACATAATAAGCAGAAATGACTTTTGAATTTCCCTGCTACTACTTCTAATGACATCCTGTAGTATGAAGACAAGCTTTTCTTACACAAAGAATATCTCCCATTTTCAGAAATGTTTACAATGAAATAAATGTAATATGAAATGATCATTGCTATTTTCTCTTCAGAGAAAACTGATTTTCAGAGTTACCCCTGAAGAATCCACCTATAAAACCATAAAAAACCACCCTCATATCCAATTACATCTTGCATATTTTATTTCCCCTGACATATGTGGTGCTTCATAAATCAGGTGTACAGCAGGTTAATCCCTATGGATAACCAACTTCATCGGCTGGCCTCCTTATGGTGAACAAACAACTCAACAGGGATTGCAAGAAGACATGTATAGCTGGACAGCAAACTTATTTCCTGCAGTTTTCATCAGAAAACAGGTTTTATATTAACAGCACTTCCGGAAACAGCTGGGAAATGAGAACTAGGAATAGGAGTAATACTAAAATAGACTTCTTACCTACTCACTTTTACACATTTACTAGTGTTTGTGTTAAAGCAGTTTTGCAACAGTTTCTCTTATGCTCTAACCTAAAAATCACCCAACTTCTCTCCCCCTCATTATCACTTTCTACTTGTTTCTATTAAGTAATTTTACAGCAAGCACTAACAGCGGACTACTAAAACAACCCTCTGAATACTTGGCTGTTTTGCTAAAAGATACAGTGTACACTTCAATAAGTAACAGTGTTTATTCACTGTTAGGGAGAGAAAGTTGGTAGGACTCTGCACACATTAAAATCCGAAAGTGAAAGTACCCTGACTTTCAGAGGTGATAATCGCCCAGAGGGCATATCAAATTCCAACAGAGTTCAGGGTGTTAACCATTTCTTGAATACCAGGCCTCCAGCACAAAAAATTTTGGTCTGTGCGGCTGGGTACAATCCTGATACAGAAAACTTGCCTTGAAGGCAGCATCAAACACAGCAAAGAATCCCCCATGGATTATTTCTTGGGGTGGCCAAACATGGTACACTAAGGGGCCCACAGATGCCCTGCTCCCCTTGCCTGGCCAATAAGAGCCGCTGCTCCATAACAAACCTTTCCAAGTATCAAGTGGGAGCACTAATTCCAAAGGGACATACACTATAGATAATATGGCTCACCATAAACATGCAGATGAATAGAAGGGAACAGTACTACTGAACAACAGCACTGATAGGTCCATCCTATTCCTGAGTATCAGTGCTCAGGGATAAAAAAAAGCTTTCACTACTGTCTCTAATAGCTACATCCCAGAACTTCAGTTCTTGTACTGTCTTACCAAATCTCACCCTGCTTGCTGGCTAGTAGGTAAACGTACTAACCAGTTGCCTGCTTAAATGGAATTGGCCCCTTTTACCCCTTTCTTCTCTTATTTTTCCCCACACCTCCCTCACCACTTTGCTTTGATCTTCTCTTCTCCACCTCTGGTCCTTGCCTTAAATATTCCATAAGAAATCTATACAATCCCAAAATTCTTCTGTCCCCAATTCCAATACATCCTGTGTGCCTTTATTCAACAGCTCCCCTTCCCCATTTTGCCCGGCATTCCAGAGAGTTTCTTCCAGTGAATCACCACAGCAGCTTTTGCAACAGGGATAATGGCTTAACTGGTCACCTTTGCTGGTTTTAGGAGCAGCTGATTCAAACAGATTAAGCTGGCTCAGTGCTCCACCTTGTCATTATCTGCCTATCTGAATAGCCATTAGCAGATACTCTTACACAAAGAATCTCAAAAAGCAACAAGCTTTTGAGACAACTTAGTGATTATTTCAGCAACATGTTAGTATTTTATTGTATTACATAGTTCTCTTTATTTAAAAGCTTTTAAGCATGATTGAATAACTACATTTGCAATATACTGTAGTCATTAAAAATAAAAAATAAGAAGTAAGAAGAAAAACTTAATGACAGCTTAATGTTGCTGCAAATTACACTGAGCTGTTAAAACAGCTGGTGGTGACGGGGAATGCTATGCTTTCCTACTGTGATACAATCCATCTTTCTCCCATTCCTAGTTCCAACCTTTTTCTTATATCTTGCTGACATATTTTCACGAGTCCTGAGGTACTGGAGTATCCCCCCTTTATCACACTTGCTTTTATCATACATACTCCTACAAGGTAAAAATTACTGTTATGTCTATTTTACAAGACAGGGATTGAAGACAGAGCAACTGACTGACTGAAATTACCTTTTCAAAGATACCTCACATTATTTGCTTCCAGTGCAGGGGGACTTCTATTACCCCTGTTTGACAAGTAATGCATGCCAGCAAAGCAGCAGACTAATAAGGGAAATCCAGATTCGTCTCTTCCCCCAGATTTATGTTCAAAGATGACATCTTATTTTCCTAAGGGAAATGTATCAGGCAGAGAGATTGTAAAAGGATTCAGAAGAAGAAAAAAGCGAGCAGTAATAGCGTAGACCATAAACTAGTGCCAATGTAGACACTTTTGCTATGTCAGACAATATACAAAGTTATGGAATAAACATCATCCTTGCTTAGCTTTCACTATTAGTTCCAACAAAAAATGTTCACCCCATTTTCAGATAATGTCACAATTTTTAAGGGATATTTATTTTTTAAGGTATATATGTTATTTGTTATTTCTTTCAGAATTAAATAGTGATTTACATTGCTTTATGGATAAGCAAAAGCTAAGCATTTAATTAGTCAAAATGCTTTTCTCTCTGCTTTTCTGGTGTGCTCTTAAATAGCAACTATATTCAACAATAAAAAAGGTTCAGTTCTACTGAGAATTCAGGTATCACAGGAAAAAAAAAAAAAAAAACACATGTCAAAAGGAAGGGGTTATTTTAGCCTTAGCTATCAACAACATCCAGAAACTGTTCCTATACTGTGGTTCATCTATTCATTATGGCCAGCCACAGGATACTCATTTGCTAAGTTATTTGAAGGCTTTATTGTCCTTTTTAATATATGCCTTTATTTGCTTTTTCCTCTTTCCACAGTGGTCACATCTTCATTCACCTTCATTCCAGACAATTCCACAAGGAAACCACAAGCAGTCAGAGACCTTAACATAACCTTTAAGAAGCCACCTTCTTTCCTACCTTTATTTTGCTCAAAACCTTGCACAAACTCAGCATCTCAACTAGCAAAGCACAGAAATAGCCCAATAAGTCACCATCGAAAAAAACAAAAAGGCAACAAAAGGATTTTAAACTTGTTTACAGTTCTCAAAAGTTTAACACAAATATTTCTAAACATATTGTAAAAATACACTCTGCTTTTAAATTAACACACTCTTCTCTGTGCACTAATGAGGTTATTTTCACTATAAATAAAATACCTCTAGTAAAACAAATTAACTAAACCTTTAGGTGAACCATCTGCTCTGCTCAATATACTTCAATTATTATCACCAACCATAAGATGTCAGTTTCGAAGTTGAGCATGTTTATCTAAGCTTTGCCACCTCAAAAATAAAGGTATTTAAAAAAAAAAACAAAAAACAAAAAAAAAAAAAAACAAAACCACAGTTCATTACTAAATTCATGGAACATTAATGACAAATTCCCTGGTGACCACAAGAATGATGGACTTTTAAAACTACTTCAAAACTTAAATTAACTGTGGAAGTGCCAGGGACTTTCTAATATACTCAAAGAAAGTCAAGCCAAAAGTAAAATGGCTTACCATCCTGTTTAGCCATGAGAAGATCCTCTAGGATATTACTCCAGACAAACATCCTAACAAATATTCTGAGTTCCGTCCAAAGGGATAAAACAAGCTGAAATTAACGCTCTAAACCACATTTAAACAGTGTAAGATTTCTAATGATTGTTGCCTTTACACATGATAGAATTTGAGTGGACAAAACTGCATAGCAGAAAAAAACCTAAATGTGTAACATTTAATCACACTAATAAAAATGCTTATGAGCTGTGAAAATTGAATATTCAGAATTACAAAACAAAAATACTTTGCTCATTTCTTAAAAAATGATAGTGTCTCATCATGTACATGATTCTCATGTATATAAATACACATGTATAGAAGATCACTGACATAATTCAAAAGCTAATCACAACTCAGTACTCGTCCTGGATAGCAAGTTTCTTAAGTTCTTACTAACACAGAAGAGTTGGACTAACCTGTTTTATTTGCTTATCTCCACTTTGAAAGCATATCTACTCCTATTTAGAAACCATCCTTGGTTATATTAGTCTGGTTCCATTATGCCTCCCAAGTTCCTCCTGCTTCTCTTACAAAAGCCATGTGCCTTCCTCAGTTTTCTTTGTTCCTTTGAGTTTGCTTACTGCTATATCAACAATTCTAACACAATTACTGCTGAAATTATCCTCTTCTATTACTAAGAATAATAATAGTAAACTGGTCGTGTGAGTTCTGAGGTTAATGAAAAGTTCTCAAGTCCAGCTAAAATACAAATGTAATCTTCAAACTCTCAACATACATGAAAGGCAGCTATATTTACAGATTCTTAGGTAAACTTAAACAGGGGAAGTTCAGGTTAGATATAAGGAAGAAACTCTTTAGTGTGAGGGTGGTGAGGCACTGGAAGAGGTTGCCCAAGGAGTGGTGAATGCTCCGTCCCTGGCAGTGTTAAGGCCAGGTTGGACAGAGCCTTGGGTGACATAATCTAGGGTGAGGTGTCTCTGCCCATGGCAAGGCGGTTGGAACTAGATGATCTTAACGTCCTTTCCAACCCGAACCATTCTATGATTCTATGATTAATTATAAACTTCAAGGAAACCATAACATTCCAGCAGGTACAAACACTAGCATTCCAGATAAAATTCACATAACTGCATCATTTATGCACAAATTACATTCACTTATTGTACGGTAACAAACTACAAAAACAGTCACTGCAGTAAAAGCTGTTCCAGATGTTTTAAAGCTGACACCACCAAGGGCTTGAGGCATTTTTAGGAAGGTTCAACCACCACTGCAGAGACAATCATTCTCAGAACCAATCCTTCACAAGAACTCTCTTTTTGTGAGACTTCTTTCATCAGTTGTGAAAAATAGGCAGTTTTGTGTCACGTTGCTCATCTGTGGACCACAGTGAGCTCATATTACCACCTCTCAACTTTAAATTGATAGACATCTTTCACTTTTTCCAGAAATTATACGCTTGCTTACTACCCTTCTCATGTACCTGCTTTCCAACAAGCTTATCTTGTTGGAAGTTCAGCTGCAATTCTGCAAGCAGCACACCTTGCAAAACCCTGCAACCACAATCATCTTTGTACAGTAAGAAGGAAAAAGTACAATTCTAGATAAGTACAGAGAAGCAGCCCTACTCAGTGGGTTTAAACCAAATGTGAGAAGGAATAAAAGTATACACAAAGTGCTCAAAGTTTTTTAGTCCCCTAAAGAAGAACATAAATTTTCTGAACCAAGTTTACATTTCAAGTAGCAGTCTGCAGAACTCCTATCAAGTCTAATTTTTCTTTAAAAACTGGAAGTTGACATCTTTACTATTTGCTCCTCTAACTTTCATTAGAATTTCATTCTTCTACAACTCTTTAATTCTACCTGAATAAACTTAGTCTCTCTGCACCCAGGATTCATCTACTGCTTTTACATCCATCTTTGAGCACCACCTGAAATGGGCAAGACAGAGAAAAAGAGAAGTCCTGTTCTTAAACATTTTAATTCTAGAGTCTCTGGAGCAGGCAGTCTAGCTCTCCTTTGGAAAACAGCTTAACACTGAGAGCTTGGTTTCTGCCTATTGCTTGTATTTTTAGCAGTCACAAAGGAAAGAGGATGTTCTTTCAGGAAATCCCCAGGTTTCATGTCAAGGATCTGTAAACAGTTCAAGAGGAGTAGCACTTTCAAGCTTTTATAATTAATATTTTGCACTTCGGAAACTATGGTTGTGGAGAAACTGTCTGAAGTGAAAAATCAGTGCCAGGTCTCTTCTGCCTCCAATTCCAACAAGTCCAAAAACACTTTCAAAAAGTTTCTCTGGTATGAAAGGTTCAGCAACACAAGTTCACAGGGAAAGGTTTTTAAAACCTTTGTTTCAGTAAGAATTTATAAGGAGTAAACATTTACACACCCTCAAATGTTACATATCTGATAAGATCGTTTAATGTTTTGTCTACCTTAACCTACACTGAAGGCTTTTATTTCAAGTTGCATAGCCTACCTATATCTTGCTTTTACAAAGCTGCAGGCATACCCTGGCTATTGCAGTGCTCCCCATCCCAGCAGCTCCAAAACATCAGGACTGTCTAAAGAGATTTTATGTATATGTAGCCACCCTAGCTATGGACACACCTATATCAGCATTTTATCATCCTGATTCTCTGTAACCTTTGTCATACTTCGTTAAATGATACTTACAAAGACAGAATCTGAATGTTACATGGCTAAGGGACAGCCCTGGAGAGGCAGAAATTTTTCTCAGATATATTCTGTCACAAATACACAACCTAGCTTTAAAACACCGTAGTGATGGTGGAAAGGATGTCATATACCCAAGTGACATTGTTTTTCTTCTGCTTTAAAACATGACAGTGAATTCATGCTCGTGCTTCCTGCTTCCTGAAAACAGTGCTGTGCTGCTGAAGACTCAAAGTCACTTTCTATTCAATACAATCAATCACTTCAAAGTGAATGGGTAACAGAAGTTAGCAAAATCAAAGTCTCTTCACACTGGGTAATTTCCCATGTTAACACGTTCACCTATGCCTGAATTTGTATTTAACAAGTGTTGGGTGTCTATGCAAGACACAGACTTGCTTTTTTAAGTAAATGCTGATACAGAAGATCCATCAAATACTTCGTATCTGTAATAAATATTCTCCTGTATGAAGAGACCTTAAAAAAGCATTGATGTTGAAACATCACAATCAGTATACCATAATGGTATTAAGTATCCATCAGACTGGACATTCTTAGAGATGCAACTGCAGCTCCATGCCCTCAGGTCCAGCCAGTAGCCAGGTGGAAAATGCATTCCCAGTAGGCAGAAGCACATATACGCATATATACACAACTGGCTACACAGATAATGATGACATACACAGAGAGCGCTCACACAACCACAGGCAGCACTAAGCAGCCTCATCCTGCTCCTGTTCTGACTGAGAAGGACGGAAGTCTACTAGTGGGAATATATAGAGATATATATACACACATATAAAAATGTGACCATGCAGAAATTACTGTAAAAATAACAAACTGTAAATTACTGTAAAAATAACAAATTACTGTAAAAATAACAAAAAAAGTATGTATTTCGAGTTAACCAAGTTCAGAATGAAATAAATATGCAACTTCTTTGAATAATTCTGCATGAATCACAAACTGCTCTTAAAACTGATCCTGAAAAGCTCCCATGACTACACTAGAAAGACACCTAATGTTCAAATTGTGGGCTTCATGTTCCTTTTTTTCTGCCAACTGCAAGAAAATGGAAATCCAAATTTTAAGTCTATATGCTTGAAGTGTGTATATATGCATACATAATTCTCCCACATAAAATCATAGAATAGCTAGGGTTGGAATGGACCTTAAGATCATCTGGTTCCAACCCACCTGCCATGATCAGGGACATCTCACACTAAACCATGTCGCTCAAGGCACTGACTGCCAGCGATGGAGCATTCACAACTTCCTTGGGCAACCCACTCCAATGCCTCACCACCCTCACTCACTGTAAAGAACTTCTTCCTTATATCTAAACTAAACTTCCCCTGTTTAAGTTCGAAGCCATTACCCCTTGTCCTACCACTATAGTCCTTAATGAAGAGTCCCTCCCCAGTATGTCTATGGGCAAGTGCTTGCACACCCCCTGCAAATGAGAGAATACAATGCACAATGACTGGGGCAGTCCTTTATTCAAGTGCATCCTTGTTTAGGAACCTGCTTTATACAAAACTCTGGTAAGCAGTAATTTCAGTAGCCAGTACAATTAGAAGTATTTTGCCTGCATATAATTATAAAACTAAGAACAATTGTGTTTTTATATGAATAGTTACGCCAGGGAGTAATTTGTTAAGGAAATATATTCTCATGGCTTAACTGTGGCTTTATCTGGCAAATAAGTACCCTACCTACCCTACAAAGGCTTAGAGAGGCCTGAGCTTAATTAAGATACACACACACACACACACACACACAAATCAAGGATAAAAAAAGAACAGTGATCTATAAATTAAAGTTCCCTCAAAGTCTTACAAGCACATATGAAGCACATACAATAGCCTCACCAAAACAAGGAATACTGATCTGACAAACTTCAAGAATTTTGACTCAACTAGCCCTGGCAAAGTAAGCTTTCACTAGAATAAAAACCCAAGCACGAACAGGCCAATTCATTCATTCTGAAATGAAAATTAGCATTCTGGAAAACATGATTACACGATGACACTTGTCACTTGCTAGAAGTACGTAATATCGTAAATCATTGGTCAGAGAAATACTGGGCTATGGTATCCCACATAAGACTATTTGTATTTATTTTGTTAACTTGAATTGTTCATCTTTGATTTTCGTACTTATCTCATTCACTTAAAGCAAGATATCAGGTACAAAAAAAGTACATAAAAATAGCAAAAGATTTTTCCAGACAGTCCCAAATTACTAGCTTCTGTCACAAGTAAGAACATATTTATTTGTGTAATGCAAAGTCCTTCTATTAGGAGCTGAAAGTTACTGGCTGGTATTAAAAATTGGTTTTACAAGTTTCACTTCCAAGTAACACAGGCCACTGAAAACAAAATAAATGAAAACAAGGTAATCATATGTTTGTTTTCATAGACTTTTCTTTACTAAATAACCACTCCAAATTACAGATCCACTGTCTGGCACAAGTAAACAAGAAAGCGAAGTTCTCAGAGAACCCCCTTTTCAAGAGGTTACACCTCAGAATTCGTTCTGCATAAAGAGGTGGGCTCAATTTTCTTTTCCATTCATTTTTTCTCAGTGTCAGAGGAAGGCCAATAGGTATTTGCAGCAAGACTTGAGTCTTCTTTTAATTAACTAGTTTCATTATTATTAAACAGAGGTTAGAGAAAAAAGGGGAGGGAAAGGGGGGAAAAAAAAAAAAAGGGGGGGGGGAAGGTACATTTCCAAATACACCCTAAGATTTAATCTTGCCATCTCATCTTACTCTTCACACACAGTACAGATGTACTGAATGTGCCATTCCAAGTTAACTACTAAACCCACTGTGCAAAACAACAGATACATGCTACATAACTTACAAATTTTGCTCCAAATTAGTAAACTTCTGTAAAAATGGCTAAAGGTGTATCTGTAGTCCAGTGTTTACACAGCAGTTTGATGAGAGTCCAAGAGCCAAGGCTTCTTTTGTTTTTTAAGGAAAAAAGCTGTCTAAAAACTACCTATTGCCACAGTGGAAATCCAGTGGAAAGTCCCTAAAACCATTTTAGAGGATGTAGTCAAATGATAGTGTATAAACACTTCAGTTAATTTACTGCCAGGTACACTGATGCAATTTTAAACAAAAATTAAGTAACACAGAGCAATTAATCCCCCAAGGAAAATACTGATATGTTACCAAACTGTATAAATGCAGTGAAGTAGGATATAAACTAAATTGTTATCCCCACCGTATTTCCTTTTCCAAAGTTACAGCTTACTACATTTATAAGCACAATTGAATTTGAATTCAAATGAAACATTATTTAGAAACTTGTTAGTGAAAAAGCATACCTGCTGCCTGTTCCATTCATCAACTTCTCTATTTATAACATGAAGATTCTCACTAGTTGAAATCTACTGCTCAAAGTTTATAGCCTTTGATGGGTATTATGGGAATAGATAAAAAAAACACTTTTAGATGTAGCATTAATATTTTATGAGGTAGAAAACATATCAGTAACCACATTAAAGAATGGAAAATTCTATTAATGCAAGAGAGTTTTGAGAGAATTACATTCTAAGACATCACAATTAAATGTTACTGCTCTTCAAGCTAATAGTATCACACAAAAATAGAAACAAAATCCCACATAAGAATAGTGATGCAGAATAGAACAGCCTTCAATGTATTCCATTACTAAACCATTTTATACTAACACATAGCTGAATCGTAAAAGTAGTCTAATATCATCTTGCCACAGATAAGTTCTCCTGCAGATTTTAGTCTGATTAAATTCAGAAAACAGGTTTTAACTGTCTTGCTTTTAACAGCGATAGTTTCTGGTGATTTGCTAAGGAAACTAAAGAGAAGAAACCTAAGAAAAACAAGTATTTGTCTTCTATCATACTCTGTTCCTCCAGTTGGATGGAGGAGGAGAGAAGAACTTTCACATATTAAAACCGTATTTAAAGAAGTTACACAGTAGCAATAATGCATACAATGAAAATATATATTGCAGGTAATATGTATGTCAGAAGTTAATTTTCTAACATTCAGATACTGGAATACAAGAAAAAATTCCCCTAATATTATTAACATTACCGCTGATATAGCACTACAGTTTCCCCAAGACAGTCTGAAAGTAAGAATTAAAAAAACGAGGCATAACACGGTAGACTATACATACTAGCTAGTGTGCAAGAATAACTCTTTCAACAGCTCTAACTGCTAAGTCACATTGTATAGACACACTACTACAATCACAGTGACATAGACATACTGAAACTCCTTTTGAACTAAGCTTAGGTGCTGACAGAAGGCTGAAATACAGCAGAGTGACAGGAGACCTTGCCGAGAAAATAAGTTGAATAAACCTGGGCTGAGTTTTATGCAGATAAAAGAATACACTAAGCTACCTTACACTGCTATAATGTAGCCCTATAAGGTATCATTTGTTTCTGAAATTCTGAACAGGAAAAATCCAAGATACATCAGTCAGAAGGGATTTTGCCAATCACTTCAGTTACGCCTACCTTTCACTCTACCCGTACGTGTGCACCAACTGGGGGCGGGGAGGGGAACCAACACCAAAAAAACAACAACCATGCCCTCCCCCCCGAAAAAAAAAACAAAAAAAACCCCAAACCACAACTTACTTTACTTCACTTGCACATGCAGCATTTTTTTTACCTATTAAACTGTCTTTATCTCAACCCACAAGTTTTCACACTTTTACTCTTCCAATTCTCTTCTTCATCTCACTGGGGAGGAGTGAGAGAGCAAGCAGCTGCACAAGGCTTAGCTGCCTACTGGGGTTAACCCAGAACAAATAAGTAAAACTTACCACCATACGTACACTTAAACAGTTTAGTAATTTTAAAACACAGCCATTCCACAGTTGCAATCAGAACTTAAAAGGGAAGGTGAAGGGATGAACCAAACAAAACAGTATCTCAACCTAAACAAATTGTCTCCTATTATTCATACTAAGCATTTCAGTCTTGAGTGCTACAATTTCCTCATGAGCATCTTCCAAATGGAGAAACCCTCATGTACCCAGAATAGTTTAAAACAATAACCAAGACCACCATATTCTCCTGAAAAGTGTTGTGAAAGTGCTTCCTAAATGCATTAACCTAAGTCCTTTCTTCAGTATTCCCTGCACAGACTAGCAATCAGAGTCTGCATTTGGTAATACATGCAAAGCATGTCAGAATTTATGTCAATACACAACTGGAGCAAAACTCTACAAGTAGGTTTACAGGTAAATATGTCAGCAGACGAAAGGTATCTGAGTAGCATATTTTGCATAGATGCAAAGCAAGGTTGTAAACAAAATCTAACCACCTTGGGTATTCTTTCACCAAGAAAATTTTGGGAATTCACAACAGGAGAAGTACCTGGGAGTTCAAGATAATTGGGAATGCCTCAGCTAAATGAAACATACCTCAGCTGGCAAGAACAGATTGAGCAGGTTCATACTTGACACAGCTTTGAACACGTGGTTGGACTAGATGATCTCCAGGGGTCCCTTCCATCCCAAGTTATCCTATGCTCCCATAAAATTTAGATAGAAAGTTAGAATACAGCCTTATTGTATTAAATGCATATTTTAACTGACATTTGCCTTTTTAATTTACAAATACTCAGTTTAAAGAAGCTGGGGTTTGGAGTTGTTATACAATCTTAACCAGAAGTTTCCAAAGGGAAAAGTTACCACTAAAATCAAATAACATTTGAACCAAAATTATCACAACTGAAAGAAAACCCTAGATAAGAGAACCAGAAGTGAATAACACAGCTTTGTCAGACAACAAAGGCGGTTGAAGAGGTATGTTGTAGGAAGATCACAAAATTATCTAAAGTGGAACCTACCTACACTGCAATCATTTAGAATACTTAAAATAGCATAGGTAAAAATCCAAACCACCTACTACTCTTTTTATTGCCTTAGATATGATCACCTGGAAATCAATACCACCAATTCACCTTAAATACTAAGACTGTTTAGCACGCAACTCCTTTTTATGTCATTGACACCTCTAAAGCTGGTCTTTATGTACTGGCTGGCCTTAGCATCAGTACATAAAAAAATCTGATGTCATCTGCATTCCACCAAGGGTGGAGGCAGACAAACACTTTCTCAAAATGAGTTCCCAAGAAATCCACATTTCATAAAACCAAAACATCCTGTTTCTATAAACAGAACTGTCAAGCAATCCATTCTTGAACAGATACTCAAGGAGGAATTCTTAATTAAAAAGCAACTTTTCCTGTATTTGATTTAAACCCTTCTGTAACATTAGAAATAACCTTCATTTTTATGTCTGTAATTCATACAGCAAAACACCAAAGGAGACAAGTGTAAAATAAGTGCAAGGAAAAGAACACTTTGATATCTTTAAAAAAACCCACCGTTGTAAACTAAAACTTGTACACCACTGAAACAAATAATATTCTACGATCGTATATGAATATACTGTCTACTAGAAGAGTCTTTTTTATTTGTCCATACCAGAACATCAGTCATTTTTATTTGGTTGCAGAGTGTTAATCTGACATCTACTCAGAGAAAATTAACAATATCCTCAAGGAAGTCATCTCGCATGGGAATTTTTTGATTATTTCTTCACAACCCAACATCAGTCAAGATTTTTGAGACTCTCCACTCTAGAACATAATGCCAGTGCTGATAAAATCTGCCAGTGATTGATGTTAATGGTGCTGTAAGTAACAGCAAGCTCAATTTGCTAACAACTAAATGAAAGACAACAAAAATGCTCAAGCACCCAAAAAAAACCTGTGAGGATTCATGAAATGACAAGACTTGGGATCTGAAAACATTTCACAGAAGAACACCAAAGGTTCATCTGTTTAGGACTGCAACATTGACTACATCGGTGTTAGGTAGTAGCAGCTGCAACTCTGCTCTCCCCTCCTCTGTTGATGGTTACCTTCCCTAGAACAGGGACAGAATCATGTGACAGCTCCTCCACACCACAATTCAGGGCTTGTCCTGTTAGTTTAAATTCACCTTCATCCCCGTTTAGTCTTGTCACCCTGC
>NW_009929751.1:3987-14292 GCF_000696875.1 Nestor notabilis | reverse complement strand
GCAGGAAGCTAGACGGACAACCGCAGCAGGATCTTAAATTAGAGTAATAGGAATTAACCCTCATTAATCAAAGCTCTTACCTCATTAAAGACAAAGGTAAAAATTAATTTATAAACAACTGCAAAAGAGTGACTGTCTGATACAGTGGATTTGCTGAAAAAGATCAAATGACCAGAAATTGAAGCTAAACTACAAAACAGTGTGCATCATTTCTTTTATTCATTTCCAAAGGAAATGTATAATTAATCATACTACTATCGCTGGCATACTTTAAAATTGAAACAGTACATATGAGCCATAAATTTCTGATCTAGATACAAAGACTCAGTCAGGGAAATTTATGGCCACTATTAAGCAGAGGGTCAAACCATATCAACATAAAAGTCTCTTTTAGTGTTAAGACTTATCAATTATTCCGTGTTTCAATTAGTCTACTAGCCCGAGAATGAAAACAGCAGCATGAAATAAGGTGAGATATGTCTAGTAAAGAACAACAGAAGTTGTTCTCTAATATTCTTGAGATATTAGAGAAATTCCTCTAAAAGAAAGCAGCTTCCATTAGTAAAGCAAAACACCTTAATAAGCTTATTGCTCTACTATTTTCTTCTTTGTATCACTGCTTCCCAGGGAATAAATTATACTATGCCACAGGAAAGACATGTAATGGTTATGCTGATATAACCTTAATTTAACAAGTTAATCATAATAATTACCAGTAAAATAATATCTTTCTCCGTATGTCCCCACTTCTTTCATGCATCTTGACTCAAGCTATACCTATCTTATACATCAAAGAAAGATTTAGAAACATATTAAAAGTAGAACCATATTATGCATAGAGCAGGTGAAATTTTTGCCCTCTATAATGCATTTAATATTCAATACACAATCACATAACATAAATGCACTAAGACTGAGCACAAAACACCTGTGGGTTTTTCCAAGCTGAATCAGTTACAAGCAGAAGAATACCTTCTAACTGCAAATATTTTTATTTCTCTATGATAAGAACACTGAAAAATAAGATGTTTTAGTTAGAGACAGGGAAGGAAAGTTTTTTAAAACAGTCTAATTTCTTCAAACACTTTTAACTGAGAAGGTGATTTATCTTCAGTAAGTAACATATAAAAAAAATTTTTTAACAGCAAACATTCTGTAGAACTATTTGTCTAGAAGGTGTAAGCAAGAAATGTAAGACTACTTAGACTACTTAGCCATGAAAACAGGAAACAAAAGATTCTGTTCTAGAGGGACAGCTGTATTTAGGATAACTGGCAAAGTTTCTGATTAATCCAGGTAAGCAAAACTCAACATTTCTGTAGATGGAGCACAGGTATGTTACAGGAGCTGATCTGGAGTGATTCTTTTTCATAAATGTTTTTTATTAATGTCTTTTAGAAACAGTAATTTTGGAAGCAGATAGCTCTCAAACATTAACAGTAATTCACTGGTCTGGCCATCTCAAATTTGTGCGATCACAAAATTGATCAGAACTCATTTTATTTTGGCCATATTTCCAGACTACTGTGTTAACAAAGCTTACACTGCAAATTTAGAACACAAAATCCCAACACTGATTTCTCAGGAGATTTTAGAATTAATATTTCATAGATGTTTCAGCTATGTCTAGAGCAACACTGATTCTCATACAAAACTTGTCCATGCTGACTTCATCCACAAAAAATAAATATAATTGTCTTTTTATACAAATTCTAGTCAGAAAAGTGTTACTTTCCTGAAGCACCATTCATTATTCCCATTGTTCCAATAAAGAGATTTGGGAAACAGTTAACAGATTTGAGAGTGATGTAGAGGGAAGCGATATCCAGCCTTTTCATAAGTCTCCTTTTCAGCCCTTTTACTGATACAAGATTTTTCAGCTTTATAGAATTAGCTTCTCTATATTCTCCTGACTGTTCCAAACTTCTGGTTATGTAATCATCCAAATTATTCAGAAATCATTCAGAAGCCTACATTTATTATAAGCACACATTCACATATAGTAACTGGTGTATTTTTTTCTTGGCAGGAGAATTTGGTTTGGTTGGTTTTGGTTTTTTTACCCACTTTTAAAGGTAAATCCTATTATACTGGATAGAAACATAGGGGAACTTCACAGACTCATTCTATTCCCCACATGTATATTCTCAACTGTAATGCTTGTGCTTCACTAATCCCCATAGCAATACCAGGATATATTACTTCATTTTTAGAGCCTTTCCCTGCAGAGGCTAAACCTTACACTCATTCTTACTTGCCTTTAATGAGTACTTGTAGAAAAGCCTGGTGGTTTTTTTCAGGCTACCATCGCTTCATAGATAAACATGGCTCAAATTTTTCTGATAAACTGGAAGTTGGAGGGATCACATGCCCACATCTCCCACAGCTTAACATTTAAGTGCATAACTAAAATGCTTCAGTGAGACTACCAATTACTGCAGTTATGTTACTACCGCACAGAACTGTTCAACACCAAACTGAGCTATAAGATTGCAGGAGCCATTTTTAGCCCTGGGCACTAGGCCAAAAATAACCTTTTCAGTTCTCTAGGAAGCCAAATGTACAAAGATACAAAAACTGACAGAAGGAGTACAGCACTTCTTGCCAAAATACTGGTGTTTCAAGTTAATACTCTTTCATATTATTTGATTTTTAAGTGATTGCAAATCTATAGTGATATTCTTTCAGAGACAGAATATTTCTGAATCATACTATCATGCTTCTGTGCCAGATGCTGCTACAACACGAGCTCTTTGTTTCTACACTGTGCTAATGCATTTAGAATCACTCTCAGGACTTCATAATGAAAGCTTAAAGGTTTAGGTCTTTACTACTATCCCAGCGTATTCCAGAACTAAGCTTCAATTCAAATGTCTCAACATCCATTCTTCAAGATATCTTATGCTGTCTTTATGTAGACATAGAGTCATAGAATCATAGAATAGTTAGGGTTGGAAAGGACCTTAAGATCATCTAGTTCCAACCCCCCTGTCATGGGCAGGGACACCACACACTAAACTAGACATAAAAATAAAAGTCAGAGAACCAAAGGTGGATTCCTTCCACAGTTTTATCCTCTATATCTTATGAGATCTGGATTAAGCCATTCAGAATTTCTCTTCCTTGATTTTTCCAAACTTTAAAACCAGGGATAACCTGCATCATTACAGAACGATAAAATAACTCACTGAAAAGAGCAAAGTCTGCAAGGTAATTTTTAACAGAAACAGAACAAGGTCTATGCTAGGACCAACCAAAACTAGAAATCAGCTCTTAAAGTCATTATATTAACACTCAATTTCATAAAAGGCTTTTAAATTAATCAAAATACAAGAAATTCAAAAAACTACTCTCTCTGCCATTAGAACTGACTTACTGGTTGGCTGAACATCAAGTTACATACAGCACATTTTAACATAGCAGTAATAGCTGCAATATCATAAACATAGAATGGTTTGGGTTGGAAGAGAGCTTACAAGACCATTTAGTTCCAATCCCTGCCCTGCAGTGGCCGGCCCCCCCTTCCACTAGACCAGGTTGCTCAAAGCCCCATCCAACCGGCCTTGAACACTGCCAGGGATGGGTCATCCGGAGTCCAGTGTCCCACCACCCTCACAGTAAAGAACTTCTTCCTAATATCTAATTTAAACTTCTTCTCTTTCAATGTAAAGCCATTCTCCCTTGTCCTATCACTACATGCCCTTGAAAAAAGTCCCTCTCCAGATTTCTTGTCGGCTCCTTTAGGCACTGGAAGCTGCTCTAAGGTCTCCCCAGAGCCTTTTCTTCTCCAGGCTGAACAACCCCAAGTCTCGCAGCCTGTCTTCATAGGAGAGGTGCTCCAGCATTCTGACCATCTTTGTGGCCCTGCTCTCATCTTTGTGAGCCTTTGTTTGCTCACTCCAACAAGTGCCTCTCATTTCTAAATTCTCTTACAAAAATGTTGGCAAATTGAATTTATTTGGTATTTTATTTTAGCTCATCTTTTTAATTCAAATCTTGCATCAAAGTTTTTTTTGAACAGTGTGCAATAGGTCATCTTCATTTTTCCTGTTGAATTTGATTAAGCACATGAAAAAATAAAGAGGGCAGTTCTTAAGACAGAAAAGAAACATGTCATTTTTTTAAAGCAGCTTCTTTCATTCCCCCAAAATACCTCAGAAAAATAATGGATTGAACTACACATTGTCAAACTAACCTGATAGTTTTCCATCAAATTTGAAAATTCAGATAATGAATGGAAACTTCCGTTATAATACATCTGTAATCCCATAAAGCATTTTCTTAGTCAAAATGTGCAGAAACTAATAAACTACATCATTTTCCCCTGAAAGATTAAAAAAAAAGTTATCAAGAACTACATATAATTATAAAATATATTGATGTTGTTTACGACTACTTACCAGTACTGATAGGTCTTAAAATAAGACAAAGTATGGAAACATAAAACATTTTAGATGGACCTCCCCACACAAACCAAAAAATATTGGTCATACATCTTTCTTCAAAAACATTACTAAGCAGAGGAAAATACTACCTCTGGTAAAACTTGCAAGTGACAGGACATGTATGAGTGAGGAAAAAAAAAAAGAAAAAAGTCACTAACACAAAGCGATCTGAACTGGCTGATAAGGCAAAGAGTAGGCATTCAGCCAGACTGCAATTCAAATCTTGGAACAGGGATCGCAGGCAAAACTTACCGAGTAGGGAAATGACACTGCACATGTGAAAAGCAAAAAGACAAGTTTTCTTGAACTGGGATGAACTCCAGAAAAAAAAAGTAAAAATAAACCCTAGCAACACAACACACAACAAGCATGGGAAACCTGGGTTTAAGTTTCTCCCCTTAACTAAGCTCAGCTGCTGTTTAACAACCAGGACACCTTCCCCCCGACTGCCGAGAAGTCTTCTTTCATCTTGGACCAGAAACGCCATCCCAGAAATCTTCAGCACTGTCTGTATTTTTTAATTATGTAAGATATGAATGACACCATGTTCTTCCTTGCTCCCCACCAAATAAATGCACAACAGCTTTGTTGTTACTTATGCTTGCTGTGCCCAAAAAAGACTGAATTGAATAAATTCAGCTAGGCCTCACTATTCAAAATACAGTAATACAACAATGGAAATGGTATGACCTGTCAATAGTTTTACCCCCCACTTATCTTCATGCACACATTTTATGAACCTGTTTGTTTTTGTTCAACAAATAACAGATCCAACTTATAATGCGTGCTCTTCTCTTCATGTTTAGATGTGGAGGGTTTTTTATTTACCATCTGACTTTTTTAGTTTTTACTTTTTGCCTGTCTAATGTAGTGCTGCCACTAAAAATAACACAACCACAGATGCAGACTTTAGAGGTTAAAAAAACCTGACATGTCTGTAAACATGCGATAAATCAAAGTGAAATTGTCACTTGTTACTCTGCTACTTTTAAAGCATACTACTTTATAATACAACCTACAGTATAATGAAATCAAGGCATGTTCCATGTTTAAATGTACTTCCAAGTACATTTAAAACATTACGCTTTTTAGTGAATTTAGTTTCATTCAAAAAGTTATTTACCTTAAATCCTCCAGCCACATATTAATGTCAGCTGTCCCAGCAGTGCCTCCTTCTACCAGAAAAAAGTATTTATAGGAATGCATTAGCAGAAAACACCTAAGTGCTCTATATAGTTAAATCCAAAACCAAGACATTAAATCTGTTACCAATGTTGCATTTTACAGCACTGCAGTTTTGGAAGGAAATAAAAGCTCTATTTTTAAAGCAGGTGTTTCAGGCCTACCTTGATATTGGCAACATGCACTTCAAAAAGGATTATCAAGAAAGTACAGAAACAATTGTAGGGAGACACAAAATATTTATAATCTTTACAACATTTGGAATTTATATATGGAAGCAATTGAAGTATTTCAATACATTAATTATTGAAAAACAGAAAAGGTAACAGACAACAAGTATCTACTGACATATTTTCCTATTTTTTCAGCACAAATAATTCCTTCCATTCTACAAGTATTTCCAAACCAAGAAAAGACAAAACACCTTTGCACGTTCACATTCTCCAGACTCAGTATTACAACTATTGCAACTCACAATAAGGAAAATAACACCCAGCTACAGAAAACCAACAGAAAAACCTTAACCATTCAGCAGCATAGGTCACCGTTAACATGGTGCCTGGCTGTTTGTTCTTGTTCTGCTTCTCATTAAGATCAATTCAAGAACTCTATTCTGATACTCAAAACCTTCAGCTACTACTGGTAACTCCTCTAACCATACCTAGAAAAGCTACCTCACACTGGCATCATGAAAGTATCAGCTAGCTTTTAACTAAAGAAGTCAGAATTCCCACAGGCTCAACTGAACATGAAACATTTCATGCAGCTTCAAAAGTGAGTGCAAACCTCTGGCTCCAAATTAAATGTAAAACTAACTCTCATTTGGCTCTGCCAAGATCATCGCCTCACTCACAAGTTTTGACTTCTTTTTTTTTTTTTACTTTAAAACTATTTCTCTTGTGGACTGGGATAGGACGAGAGACTGTTATTGTAATTTCTATTTTTAAATAGTTAAGAGGTTTACAGATATTATGGCGTTCTGCACCATACAAGGTAGGAAAGGGATAAAAAGGCAAGCTGGCCAGCAAGACACCCTTAGGGGAAAGAGGCTGGGGAGAAGCCTTAGAATTTTAGAAGTGAACTCCTCCCACAAGGATGCATCTACCCACAAATTTAGGGGAAAGTAATTATTCTTCCAGAAGTTTAACTCCTCAGTACCTTCCCAAAGAACTACTCTGAATTGTGCATTATACCTTGCAAATTATGGTCAACAGAGAACAGTCAGAAGTCAGGAGACATAGTATCCATTTCCATTTTTGACAGTGATCTGCATGCTGAATACTGTGATAACATTTCTGGCTCTTTAGTTTTCAACCCAAGAGATAAGTACCTATTTTCATAATTCTGGTCTCACAGAACACGTTGCAGATACCTCTCTGGTTTCAGAAGTGACATTTAAATTATTTTAAATATTGATTTTAATTGTGAATTAGGGATCTCACCAGCTTGGGAATGTGCAGAAATCTAGTAGATGCTTAGTAACAGAGCCAGCAAGAACAGAGCAGGCAGAATGAACAGTCTGTGGCCTGGGGAAGTTATTCATCCTTCCTAGAATGGTCATTCTGATACACAAAACACCAGTCCCTCCATCTTGGTTACTCTTGTAACTCTGTAAGCAGCAAAAATGTCATTGGCTTTTCCTTCTGCAGTCAAATGGTTGCTAAGCTTCCCAAACTTAAATTCAAGAGGTAATATTTTAAATATAAATTCTAAACTATTGTTGGTAGCATAAAGCCTGTAAATGTCATATATATTAAAGTCAAATCATTTGCTTTGTTTATCTAATTCTCTGTTCACAAAATTCTAATCATTATTATTGTAATTGCTCAAGAAATACATTTTTTCCTCAGTTTTACAGATAACAGGATATTCCAAGCCATTACACTCAGTCAAGAATATACAGCTCACACCCCTGCTTATAAACTTTTTTCTTTCAATTCTATCACTTCATATATTTTCACTCAGCAATTCATAAATTTTCACTCACTTTTTATGACAGCTTTTAAACAGTATGTTCATTCTAACAATTTTCTTGTCCAAACCTGTATTACATTGTCATTAGCTCCCTTCCTCTTCCAAGTCACAGTTCTACTTTGTCATACCAAATTCTACCCTAGTCTTTTCCCCTCACACAGAAGTATTCAAAACTCTACAGGTAGTAATTGTATTAATATTCATACTGTCTCTCCCATTTTACAGATGTCTTCACAAACTGCTCCAGCGTGGGTCTCTTCCATGGGGCACAGTCCTTTAGGAACAGACTCCTCCAGCGTGGGCTCCTTTCTCTACAAGGCCACAGGCTCTGCCAGGAGCCTGCTCCACCTGAAGCCCACTCTGGAAGCCCAGTGCAGGCTTCCCATAGGGCCACAGCCTCCTTTAGGCATCCCCCTGCTTTGGTGTGGAGTTCTCCATGGGCTGGAGCTGGAGATCTGCCTCATCATGGTCTGCATGGCAGGCTGCATAGGAGTCTCTACTCCAGTGCCTGGAGCACCTCGTCCCTTCCTTCTGCACTGACCTTGGTGTCTGGAGAGCTGTTTCTTTCACATATTCTCACTCCTCTCTCTGGTAACAGCCACTGTTGCACAGCATTTCCCCCCCACACACACTTCTTAAACATGTTAACCCAGAGGTGCTACCACCATCGCTGATGGGCTCAGCCTTGGTCAATGGTGGGTCCATCTTTGTGCCGGCGGACATGAGGAAAACTTCTGGCAGCTTCTCAAAGAAGCCCCGTTGCTACCAAAACCTTGCCGCACAAACCCAATACACAAAGGCACACAAAGTGATAACACTTCTACAAAGCAATCGGTTTTCATCCATTTACATGCACAGCACAGCCAAACATAGCTTTGGCAGTTCTAGGTAAAGCTGTTTAAAAAAAGGCCACCCTAAATTGAAAGTTAACTTTAAGGGTAGAGGGCTCAATAAACAGCTGAGGTTACTCCTGATGAAATTGAGGTGTTTCACCCTCCCTCCTATTATGCGATTTCTAGGTTGTCATCTCTCCTACCTCCTAGCCCTTGCACTAGTTTTGAACCTTCTCTACAAACAAAGCAAGCTAGCCAAAAAGGAAACAAACAACGTAAAACCACATTGGGGAAGGAGATGGACAGTCACACAGAGTCAGTGGTAGAAAGCCATTATTAATCTATGCAAGCCACATTCTGACACAGTAACCAGGCAATTGAGTACTCCTAATTTGTTTCATGTAACAAAAGGCATTCTGAGCTAATTCACTTCGTTTTGTTCTGAGAAGAGCCCAACAGCACCTGCAAAGCCATTGACTGCATCTCAGCTATGGGGGCATAAATCTCCAGCCAAAAGAGGTAACTTTCAAAAGCACAACTGACTAGACTCAATACAGCAGAAGAACTAATAGACTCTTTTCAACAGGAGTCAATAGCCTTGATGTTTAGATGATCCACAAGCAACAATATTGTCAGACTTAGGGAAGAAAAAAGGGCCAAAGGGGCTTGTAAGTGGATTCTGCAGTTATAAGCTGCTAATCACATCTACGCTTCTTAGAAATTAATTTAGTTTAGAGCTCTTTCAGAAAGCTTTGCTTATGGGGGAAAAAAAAAAAAAAAAAAAAAACCCAAACAATGAGAATATATTAACACAGAGATGTCCAGACAGACCACATTATGAAGTGGTGTTGTACACATAATAATGAATGCAAGCAGGTTTATCTTCATTTTTTAGCCTTGTAAAGATACATTATATAGTAATCTCTAAAATTAGTTACATCCCGTAAGTTTTGGATGAAGGGTAATAATCAATTCATTTGTGAGAATGAACAAACGTATTTCCTGCTCCCTCCTTGTCCTAATACACTTGGGATATTATTGCTGTAAGGGGTAGAATAAGAAAGGTTAGAAATCTTCAAATAAACACAGGAAGCTTGTAGGAAGGGACTGACTATTGAATATGGAAAAGAAACAGGTTTGGGTTTTTTCAGCTTTATAACTAAAGATGTTATTTTTATTGATATGAGTTTAGATAAAAAGAGCTAAATGAAAGGTTTTCAAGAAGCCTCATTTAAAAAAATCCCACAATGTAACCCAAATACAAATTCAAGATGATGAATTATTCAAAGCAGTAATTATTAGAGATTCTTAAAAGGAGAGGGGCCTATAAGATAGCCTTTTTTTTTTTCCATAGTGACCAAATAATAACCAAATTCTAAACAAGAGTCCAATTGGCAGTTCATGAAAGTGTGCAGTAGCACAAATTAGCCTGTCTGTGACATTCTTCCCAGTACAACCTGCATTTATAGTAAGTGGAATCAACTGCACATCTATTGCTATAATTAGGATAATTCTCCTAAGTGAAGGAAGAATTACATTAATAAAGGAGCTGGAGAAAATCAGAGAATAAATTATGGCAATCTAACATACACAGAATCGTAGAATACTTTGGGTTTAAAGGCCATCTAGTCCAACACCCCCTGCGATGAGCAGGGACTTCAACTAGACCAGGTTGCTCAGAGCCCTGGCCACACAGCTGTTTATTTAATAAAAAGAAGAAAAAAAAAAAGTGGGTTTTTTTTATTATTATTATTATATACTCAAAGGAATGGATCTCACCAGAACCAGTATTAATTCCCCAAGACAAGAAATATTTTTTTCTGAAAGATAAGCAGAAAGAACTTCAAAATGCTGGGTACAAATAAATGCAT
>NW_009929751.1:0-3956 GCF_000696875.1 Nestor notabilis | reverse complement strand
TCCTGCACTTAACTTGTAAATTCATTAATTTTTCTTTTTTTCTCTTTACATAATCCCATAGGAAGCACTTAGATGTCAAAACTCAAGCTAAAGTACCCCAAAAAACTCTACAGGTTCTCAGGTAGTTCTTCAGGTGATACTGTAATTTTTCATCAATTCTCAGAACAAATCCCTAGTTATACAATCCAATCAACTATTTCGAAGATGCTGCCAGGCTAAGGTGTCTTCACCACAGCACTGCCTTTTACAAACATTTTAAAAAGCAGAAGGTAGGAGATCTTTCATCTAGAGAGCATACTAAAGCACAAAAAAATAAATACATATCCTCCCAGAATTTCATAGTGTCCAAACTAGCAATCAAATATTTCAGTTAGTGTTTCTTTTCAAACCATCTAACACCTGATGAAAACAAAAATACTGCTTCACTTTCATGTCATCAAAAGCAGCAGCAAGTAATCCTTCCTTATGTGCCTAACTCACAATATAGAAATGGGTGGAACAGGTATTCACCAGGAAAGGTTGAGAACAACTGTCTTCAGAAATACAGCCAAAGCCTACAGAAAGTAGCTGGAATGATACAGGCAGCCATGGTTACACGTTTAAGTAACAGCTTTGGGGCTTTTTCTTCCTCTTTTATAAACGAACATGCTTCCAGCATTCCCAGTGGTTTTGAGGAATATAATTGCATGCTATTATTTAAGAACTATGTGATTACTGTGCCACTGTCTTCTGCATAACCCAGTCTGTAATAAAAGTGATAAGAATAGCGTTTATTATTTTTGAAACAGTTTTTGCAATGCATCCACACTGATGTGGTTTAAAACATCTGACTAAACTCAGGATGCTTTACATAGAGGTTTTATTTTCTTCTAACAGCACCACACATCATTCAAACTCCCTTCTTTGTGCAAAGACACTGTCCTGAAAGTTCATCTGACCAGGTCACCCAGCTCTTGAGCAAAACTTGCAAAGACTGAGGATGAAACATCCTATCATGTCTCTATAAGCAAGATGTGTTTGATGCAAAGAAAATTCATAGAAGAAAAAGCATGCCAAGAATGGAATGTGCAGTAAGAACTAGAAAAGTCAAACCATTCAGTACCAGCCATTAAAGGCAACCAAGCTGCGTCCCTTTCGTAAGCGTACCAAATGCCATGTAAAATCTGATTTCTAAATTCAGGGGAAAAAAAACCCAAACAAATGCATGAACAGAGAATTTACAGTTTAACATTTTAGTCTTCCTCAGGCCTACCTAGAACACTCCAAACTTTTCTAGAAAACAAACTTAGTAATATTTTATTTTAGAGTAGCTGTAGACTGCCATTTTCTGCATTCAAATACACTGTCAGTATATTAAAAAATATAATAAAAAAAAATCCCTTTAACATTGAAAGGTTACCCCGACCCCAAACAACAAAAGTTTCAGGGCTTCACACATGTCAGCACACCAAAACCTAAAAAAAAGAAAAAAGAAAAAAAAAAAAAAAGGAAAAAAAAAAGCCACTCATTGCAAGGATCTAGCCCAAGAAAGTACTGGGTTTATACTATGTACATTTATGGAGAGGAAGCTAGAGAGAAAATTCCCATCAAGAGTTTACCCCAAGAGCTTCAGAAACCTGGTCTTAAGCCAAGTATCTCTTCTGTTTATATATTCTACTTATGTAATGTAACAAGTGAAAAGGAATACAGCTTTTTCAGAAATGTATCAACACAGGACTTAACTCACAAGGCAAACATTTCCCTTCAAACAGTTGCAACATGCTATTACAAACAAAAATATAAACTATAGATTAACACATGGCTTTTTCGAAAATGGACTGTGTAATAAAGGCTGCTGTTGTTACCAGATTGAGACATGGGCTGCTCTACGCTGCTGTTTATACCAAAGAAAAAGAGAATGAAAATCCCATTCTACATTTAATTTAATATTGAATGTCTTCTATGAAAACTCTGACAAAAGCACATTAATGCTTGAAGGAAAACACTACTTTTTCCCTGAGCTCTCCTCTGAATAGAAAAATTACAACAGGTAAGCATGTAACAAGCATGTACTACCTATACATACAATGCACAGTTCATGTATGTACAGGCCACACACAATATACAAACACTAACCTGTAATTGTCACCAAAGTTTTTTCTAGTACATGATTTTGTTTTACAACAGTTTGGATCAATATTAGGGCAAACCAAACAAGCTAACTTTCTGGATTTCCAAACTACTTATTTCGCATCACAGCATGTTTTCATTAGACTACAACTTTTAAAAAAGAAATAAGCGTCTTGCTTGGGGAGTCAAGCTAAAAGTCATTCTACTAAACCACATACAGTTCCACTACGATGCCTTATCCCTTTCACATCTGCTTCTGAGTTGGTCAGTAGTTAGCATGGCAATTCATGCTACCAAGTCATGGTAGTTTCATTCATCAAATTTCCTTCATATTTCTCTTTTATTCATACCATGATAAGGTGTTCACATGGACCACTGTGAAATCCATTCAACAAAAGCAAATAAGCAACAGATCTAAATGACAATTACACACAATGTCTACCACACATCTGAGACATAACTCTGTTCCCTATAGCTGGGATAGATACGAGTATGTAGTCAGCACATATGTCTCCACATACAGGAAGGCACAAATACCCTCATGTGCAGGAGTAGCTGAGAGTTTAGGTTCATGTTATCACATGTTTGCACACAGGTATAGCACCTGCTGTTTTGTGGGTCAAGAACAAGCGACTACTTGTCTGCCTCTTTGCTGTTACAACACAACTATCTTCAGCAGGCAAATGGGGACACAAAAGGGCATGCGGAGGCGGCACACTAAAGATCTTAGGAATACACTAATATATTCTTCTAGTGCAGGTTTTTACTGTTCTACCAAGTGGTGCTATTTAAAGAATGGATTAGGTTCCAACCCCTGGCACAAACAGGGACAAGAAAACAGATGTAACCTTCTGCAGGAGTCTGCCTCCTTAGGTGAGAAGCAAGTGTGTCTTTTTTCATGTTGTAAAGAGGGTGTGAGGGCAGGGTAAATGCATACTGGATACACCTCCCCTCACCACTCTTGCCTGCACAGTCAAGCCTGTCCCCTCTGCAGATTTATGTAATGATGGTGTCCCCCACCATAGAATATGTACAGTGCCTGTGAAGACAGGGTTCTCTCTCCACAGCTGCCTTGGAAGACTGTAATGCATACAGAGCCAGAACTTACCTGACTGCAAGGATACAAGGGTGGATGTCAACCTCAGTATTGAACAAGTGTCATTTGTGAAAGGCAGCACACTACCTGATGTAGCTGCAGAAGTGTTCCTATGAATATGTCTCATCTATAGATGACATATTCAGAGGCACATGAGAGTCTTAATGCGGTTACATACAGACTTGCATCCCCTCCATGCCAGGTGGGTTTGCCTACAAGCAGTCAGGTGGCAGGAGCAGGTATCCACCCCAGCACACGTATGCATTCCTCCTGCTACTGATGCCAAGGCGGGCTGGCTGCCACCTCAAACCTCAGTGGTCAGGGAAGGGTGGCACAGAGATGCACACTCCCCAAAGGGAGAAGGAGACAGGTGCGAGGAAGAATTTTCCCCACACATATGCACATACACACACACATTCCCCCAACGTGCCTTGGGAGAGCCACCTCTGCCTCACCAAACGCAGAGTGGGGGGATGGAGGGATCCAGCCATATGGGAGCAAACACCTACCTCATACACCAAGGCGGAGAGGGGAAATAAAGCAAGCATAGGGTCCAAGGAGAGCTGGGAACGGGCTAGGTTTCCGTGTGGGGACGGGCCGTGGAGAAGGCGAACGCCTCATGCCACGGAGGTCGAGTGGAAGGGTGGGGAGGGGGGAAGCGGGTCCCTCACAGAGAAGCAGGGGGACACTAGGATGCCTGAGGGGGCGGAGAGGGAACAACCGGGTCCCCCTGCGATTAAACCCATCTTCC
>NW_009929750.1:25000-30948 GCF_000696875.1 Nestor notabilis | reverse complement strand
AATTTTCCAGAATTAGAAAATGCCTACCCACTTGGGTTTTTTATAACCATGTCAGTTTGCAGAAGGAAAATACTATTTTAATAATACTAAATGTTTCTCAAAGGCATAACACGCTGGCTTTCTGTCGTGGTTTATGCCCAGCTTGCAAAAAAGTACTATGCAGCCACTCACTCATTCCTCCTTCCCCTCAATCCCAGATGGGATGAGGAGGAGAAATGGAAAAAGGTGAAACCCACAGATTGATATAAAACAGTTTAATAACTGAAATTAAGTAAAAAATAATAGAAATAATAACAATAACAATATGATAATAATAATAGTGAATAACAAAAAAAGGGCACATGAAAATTCAGAAAAACACAAGTGATGCACAATGCAATTGCTCACCATCATCTCACTGTTGCCCAGCCTGTCCCCGAGTTTATATGGTGAGCATGACAGGCTGTGGTATGGAATATCCCTTTGGCTAGTTCAGATCAGCTGTCCTGGAGATGGGCCTTTCCAGCTTCTTGTGCCCCTTAATTTTTTTAAGTGTCTAAAATTCTACTTTTCTATAGTTTGTCTGTAGTCTGTAGAAGCAGTGAAAATCACAGCCATATTTCACAGAGCAAAAGACTGACACACAAAGGAAAAGTTGGAGAAGCAGTGCCATGAACACAGCCTAGATCTTGATGACTTACAGGCTTGACTGACTCTATACTGCTCATATATATAGATTGACAGTGTGGCAAAACCTCAGCCTGTGGTTCCACCCTTCAGGCTTACAGGAAGGCAGAATTGCATGGGGTGATATGAATTTTCATGGCTATTATCCTCTACCAGAAAGATGACAGTCACTTTCCTCTGGGTCAGCATCATCAACAGCAGCTTCACACAGTTTAAACCAGCATTTCTTGTTAAACACCAACCTATGATGAAATGACTAACCACCTGTTTAACTAACCCAGGCATATGCAGTGCTCTTGCAGAACTTTTTTTTGATTGTTATTTTCCAATCTATTTCATTTGTTGTGGCTGGTGACATTGCTGTTAGTTTTACTGGCAAGCAAAATGGGAGGTGATGCCAATGACTTCACAAAATAATACCAGCAATCAAAATTTTACCAAATTAGTGACTGGCTTCTCACCAAGCCCATACTATATGTGAATAAATCTGTACCATCAAAAAGTTACAATCTCTAATCAGCATGGCCTATTTTTTATCTGAGGCACAAATGGCAGCCAGCATCGTCATGTGAGTTGCATAACCTGTAGATACAACCTAATAGTACGAAAATCAGTAAAATGAACTATTTTGAATGCAGATTTCCAGTCTTTCATTCATAAGGGAGAAGAAGAGATAATAACATATCAACTATGATTCAGTGATTTTTTTTTCTGTATGTTCCTTAAGAGATGCATGCTTGCCCTCATAGGAGTTAAAAGATAATTTGATAAATAACTGTGCTTGTTAGGTTATTTGTCTGAGAAGCAAGCCTTTTTAAAGACACTGGTATGCTTAAAAGTTAAATGTCCTGCTTTTGAAATAATTGACATGTCACACAGATTGTATTGTTCATCTAGGGGAGCTAAGTAATGCCCATCCACTAATAAGAAAATAGAGATGAAAAATAAAGCACATGGCACTGCCATGATACATATAATAAACAGAAGTTCTCGTCCTTACACATCTCTGTTGCTAACTTTGTTTTTAATATTTTGAGTATTTATTCTTAATACATCTCAGACTATATGGAAACTTAAAAGATGTGCAGTACAAAGAGAAGAGTAATTGTTTTATAGTGCAGCAAGGGACATTTTCTTGAGCTCATAATTATAGTGACATTAGAAAAAAGAGGTAAAAAAATTTATGATGATATGATGTTTTAATCCCCCAAAATGGAGATTATTTCCACACTTGATTTGCAGCCAGGTGAGTTTTGAAAAGAAAAGGGGAAATTCATCCTTCCAATTTAATAATATCAATTTTAAGGTTTAAAAATTTGTCTTCTGAAGTCCAGGTCTGCTTGTCTTTATCATGCACATAATCCCACTGAAGCCAGGAGAGGTGCTCTTGTAAATGTGGGAAATCCCATATGGGTTTAACTTCATGTCTAATACCAGCCCAGATGTTGCTCTGATTAAAGTCAGCAATAAAAACTCTGTTACTCTGAATGATACAAGACAAGACCAGTTGTGAAGTGTTGGTGAACCTTTCTCAATTCTGCTGGGTTTCCACACATTGTAGATCAGGCCCTAAATTATCTAACTTCATCCTGGCTGCAAGTGTGAAGTTACACCCTGGGGAAAATCTCCGCTGAAATCACAAATATCTCTACTTGGAAAAGTATTGCAAAAACAGCTGTTAGTGTTTGCCTTGAGGAATATCCAACATATTTAAGCAATCACAACATATAACGAGATGGAAAGATAATACCAGAAAAAAATAAATGCCTTTCTAAGTGCCTACTCATCCTTATGTTTGGAGTATCTTATTTAAGAGGAAGCGCTATATTTTCTGAAGATCATCACCTGTCATTAAAAGGGAATCTGTGACTGCACACAGTCTTTACATGACTTTAGGGAGAAAGCAACACCTTTGTGAGTTCTCTTCTTTTCATATGGTTACAATGAAGTAAAACTTAATTTTCTCTTCCTTTGTCTCTGAATTTTTTTTAAAGAAACTCAATACCATAAAGCCGATAGCTTTGTTACTACTGGTAACTAATGGTTACTACATACATGTTAAAAAACAGATTTTATTTTTATAAATATAGTATAAGCTTGCTGGCTTAGTATGACTGTGACAAGCAAACTTTATTATTTTATATAATTAGTATTCTATTCAGGTTTTTTTAATGATATGGAAATTAAAGTTTCTACATTTAGTACCATGCTTTCATGTTTGCCAAGCTCTAGGAATTTTAGTGAATAAATACTCCCAATAGACTGCCAGAAAACACTTCCTTGAAGACAGCCATAAAACATATTTTTAAAGCATCCCTGTAAGCCACTACCTGAAATTTGAAAAGACAGCCAAAGTTCCCAGACTAACTCCTAGCATAGTCAACAAGATATTTTCTGGACTTTAGAGAGCTTTATCCAGGCTATGGTTATTACAGAGACAAATTGTGCAATTGTTCAGTCAGTTGACATACAGGAATTTAACAGAGATCCTAAAGGTAAAGTACATGTTTTCAATTTCTCTAATGATAGTTCAGATGAAGGAACAAACCCAGCAGTATTTTATTCTAAAGAATGAGAGAACAGTGAGTTAAATAAGTCCTAATATGGGTTGTATGTATCTGAAGCTTACGTATGAAACATACCTGATACGATAGAAAATAATTTTCTCCTATTTTTCCCATTTTAAAATTCATAAATTCATAATGCATGATTGAACAAAAAAGGAGTGATCTTAATCACGTGAAAAGGTTAAACATGTTCTTGAAATGTGTTAATGAAGCTATATATAAACAAGATTTCATTTTCTTTTTCACTGTATACTATAACAGCTGTTTCATCTTCACTGGCAATTTCTGAAGAACTACTCACCCCTTTAATTTATGGCAAACTCTTTTCCTCATTGTTCTTCAACTACATGCTGTTACTTTTCAAACTGGTTTAGCTGAGTAATAAACAATATAAAATGTGAAATATGTATCCTTCCTGTACTCTTAAATATTTCAGCAGAATGCAGCATATGTAAATACTTTATTGGGTAAGTTGATTATTATACTATAGCCATTACAGCACCCAAGTCACTTCCAGTAAGAACACAGAAGTATGAAAATACATTCTTTCTCTGATAAGGATTTTTGAACCACACTGAGGATGTCTAAACCATTAAAAACTTCATCTACAATCTGTAGAAGTCAAACAGAAAGTTTTTTCAATTGTTTTCAGGCAGGCCTGTATGGTAGTGGTCAAAGGCTTGTTCAGTCCTGCTAAATTTGAGTTTTCTAGTACATAGATGGAAATGTGAAAGAAAATATTTGTATAAAATTGCATGGACAAATAATTTATATGAAAGTATGATACTATCTTAACAATGCAGGAGGGGATGGTAAATGGAAAGACACTTTTGGGAATGGAAAAGTTCATAGGATGGAAGTTGGTGAATTATTGCTCTTTAGGATGTTCTGATTACACTTCCTCATCTTTCCCATATGCCATAGTGGTAATACCATCTAGCACTTGGAAAAGAAGGCATACTTTTTCTGGTTCTATTTTCTTACCCCATGAGATTTGATTTCTTATTTCTCAATTAATTGTCATCTTGGGATTGAATATTCTGGGACTTTTTCCACCTTTCCAGTCTCCTATTCTGGTGATCAAAGTTTATACTGATCTTAGTTTTCCTCTTGCAAGGCACAGTTATATCAGTATTAAATGGATGTTATAATATAACCTGAAATCACTAAATTTCCACAAATATGGTTACTGACAGGTGGTAGACAAAAAACTATGGTGAAATGAAGCTGTCATGTTTTAAAATGGAATGGCAACGTGGAAACTAGATGGGTTTGTGTCCTGGTTCACCTTAAGCTATGACAGTTTGAATACCAAGACATTTTATTTACAGATATATCACAGAATCATAGAATGGTTAGGGTTGGAAAGGACCTTAAGATCATCTAGTTCTAACCCCCCTGCCGAGCAGGGATGCCTCACACCAGACCGTGTCTCCCAAGGCTCTGTCCAACCTGGCCTTGAACGCTGCCAGGAATGGAGCATTTACCACTTCTTTGGGCAATCTGTTCCACCTCACAGTAAAGAACTTTTTCCTTATATCTAACCTGAGCTTCCCCTGTTTGCTTTTAAACCCATTACCCATTGTTCTAACGTTATAGTACCTGATGGTCAGGTTAGATATAAGGAAGAAGTTCTTTACCGTGAGGGTGGTGAGGGTGAGGAGTCCCTGCCCATAGCAGGATGGTTGGAACTAGATGATCTTAAGGTCCTTTCTGATCCTGACTGTTCTATGATTCTATGAAGAGTCCCTCTCTGGCATCCCTGTAGGCCCCCTTCAGATACTAGAAGGCTGCTATAAGGTTTCCACACAGCCTTCTTCAGGCTGAACAGCCCTAATTTTCTCAACATGTCTTTATACAGGAGGTGCTCAAACCCCCTGATCATCCTCGTGGTCCTCCTCTGGACTTGCTCATAAAATATGCAATTTTATGAATTACACAGCTTCCCCTTTCTGTGGGAGAAACAGCATAATGCAGAGGAAAGTGGCAGTTCAAGTCATTACCATGCATTGCCTGTAGCTACAAGCACCCTTATTTTCTCAGGCATCTCCAGAGGTCAAAGGGATCATCCCAAGTCCTGGTACAGTGCTGAGGGGTCCTCTAGACTGTCTCCCAAAACAATTGTAATCACTAAAGTGTACAGGCTGGATGGAAAACACCTGATTCTTGACTGTCTTTTTCTTACACTGGTGGCAAAAAACCTGCTCTCACTGCTGCTGGTGCTCACAATCTGCTCCTCTTGAAGAGTCTCCACACATTCACAACTTTCTCAGTGATTGACAGGCTGTTATGCTGAAGTTATTTCCTTATTCTTATAACTAGAATATCCTATAGGGTTAACATAAGATCATGCATATTGAACTGAACACATTATTGTCAACTAAGCCAAACTTATGCTAATCACTACAGAAAGAGAGGAAAGGGGTTCCCTCGGGAAATAATCATCTGTGTGGTGCAAGTATTTGGCCATGATTCCATCACCTTTTCTCTATCCTTAAACTGCATAGCTTCTAGTGCAGGTATTACATCTTACAGCCTCCATATAGAAAAGAAATTCTTAACTGAATGGTGGAGTCTTAGATACAGTTTTCTCTTATATCTCATGCTGGCTCTGAAGCGGAATGAAAGTATATCTTGTAGATGTACCAATGGAGTATGGAAATACACAGGTATTTAAAAAAATATCAATATGGAAGCGGAAAAAAAAAAAAAGAC
>NW_009929750.1:0-22500 GCF_000696875.1 Nestor notabilis | reverse complement strand
CTTCTTCTTAAATGTATTGTTTCAAGCTTATTGTATTCTTATTTGTCCATAATGCAGTTAAAACCTTCTTATCTATTTGTAAGAATTCCCAATTTATTATGTATGCTTAAATATATTAATACAAAAGCATGATGTCCTTTCTGTGTATTAATCATTTCATAAAATATACACTATGCCAAAGGAAAAAAAAAATCAAGTGAAACTAATGTGGATATACCTACTGAATTTAGAACCCCAAGAGGAGCTGTGGATGCAGTTTTGCATGTATTTACTTATATCCTGAACTGCACCTTTACTTAGCAGAAGAGACATTCTGTTCTAATTCATGCAGCACATCTCAGCAAGTGTTTCTCTGGCTCTTGCCGTTTTTGTATATGGAAATGTATTCTTACCCTGGTTTTTGTTGAGTTTTTTTTTGGTGTGCGGTTTTGGTTTTGGTTTTGTTTTTTTTTTTTTGGTGGCAGTAGTGGGTATTTTGTCCTTAAATGAAATGTATTTATTTCATTCTCTATTATATTTGACCAAGGATGTTACCAAGAATGAATACAGGAAATAACCAGTTCCTATTCTTAAAGTTTTATGCTTCAGAAATGTTTCTACAGTCTCTGATTAAAATAACCAGTGCATGTTTTGCTTTGGATTTTTTTTTTTTCTGTACAGAATCTGGGATAGCTTTATCCTTTCAAAAAAAAACCTGTGGAGATTATTTTCCAAATTATTAAAATAAAGTATCATCTCCCCTAATTTCACAGAGCAGATGTGCATACTTTATGTCATACAGCAGTCAGGAAAAAAATGAGCAAAACATTGTCCTTACATTTGTTTGATGGTATCCAGCACATTTACACTATACACTTCTCTGTAAGCAGCCTGTGTACCAGCGCTGAGCTCCTGTATAGTTCACAAACTAAATGCAGATGTTAAATTCCAAGCATAGTGCAAGTAATGCAGCACACCGCACTCTTTCAGTCTGACTCACTATCAGTTGCTTTATTTTGGGACTCATGACACGTACTGTATGCACTTACCCCCAAGCTGTATGGAAGAAGAGAGTGTGCTGGGTATTCCTCTGGGTATTAGAATAAATTTATCCTCATAGCTTTCTATTAATAAATCAGAACATGTCTTTTTTATTTGTGTGAATAATTGTAGCAATTATCAGGGTTATAGAAGAGGGCTTTTCATTTATATATAAGCTCAAGTAGGATATGAGTAAGTACAGCAGATTTATTACATAAAGGTAACTCAGACTTGATTCAAAAGAATGATCATAATTGTCAGGGGACATGTTCTCCTCAGTATATTATCAGCAGTGCACAGTGTCTTATAAGTTTAGTCATCAGTAATTATAACCCTAAATTAAAGTGAGCTTTATACCAGGTCAATGTGACAGCATCTCCTTTTGAAATACCAGCTGTTTATAGCGTTCTTCTACAAAGTTTGTTTAGAAAACAAAACAAAACCTTCCCAATCAATTATTAAAACTTTGCTATAGCAGTAGCATCTACTTTTCATTTTAGAGTGGAAAGTGTCAAGACTGACCTCAAAGTAAATTACTACAAGAAGGCATCTGTTAATAGCACATATGCACAGCAGGTATAATCATAGCTGGGGTTGCCCTAGCCCTTCCTTATGCATCTAGGACTTAATGCTAAGAATGCAAAAAGACGAATACATTAAGATGTTTGAAAATCTTCTCTCTATCCTGCATTAAATGCAAACAATTCTTTCAGAAATGGTGTGCTGATACATGAAATAATAACAGGTTTTATTCTATTTGGTTGATTAGGGAGGATTTTCAAAACCTTTCCAATTGTGGCCACCCCCTCTACTTTTGAAAGCACAGTAGCACCCTTGTTTGAACAGACCATCTTTCTTATAGGATAAAAGGGTTACTAAGTCTTCATAACCTGTCAATCCTGAGGGGTTTTCCCCAGGAAAACTGGTAATAGTGCCTTATTATTTTGAATTGTGAGTTGGTTTAGCGGATGAAGATGGAAGTCCACTCAGGGCTGAGAGAGCAGCTTGTCAGAATAATTTTATCGTCATTTTTATTCTGACTGGAATCAGAATATCAGGAATGAGCAGCATCTAGATTTTATACAGTTCATACTGCAGCCTCTGTTTGCTCTGCCGCATTCATTTGTTATGATTTTTTTTTTTTAAGAATTAACTGAGAGTGTTTCTTCCTTCTCTTCCTTCTCTCAGATACCATGTTGACTTTTCCCAAAATCTAGTATACAAAACCAGGCACTATACTAATAAACTTGCACTTACATTCCCATGCTCTCTACCTTCCAAGACAAATATCATACCAACACGAAAGGTACAGTGCATCTGTAATTGAATTAGCCTTGAAAGCAATTTGCCCACACGGTACACTTGTAATATTCTTCCCAGAATAAATTTTTAACCATTTGATAATTAGCTTAGCCATACCTGTGACAACGAGTAAATTGTAAAACACCAGAACACTATCTTAATTATCCTTTCTAAAGAGACCAAGCAATAATTTGCTTAATCGCAACAAGGGATGAAATAATGCAAGTAATTAAGTAAGAAAGTATTCCCACATGGTTATACACTTTCATAATAATGTTAAAAAAAAGGGGGGGGGGGAAGATGAGGCATTAAGAATGTATACTGTATGTTTTCATGTAGGAAATACGAGAACAGAAAACAGAACTGCTGATTGCAAATAATTACTAAAATATCAAATGGTTCTAGCAAACACAAAACCAATTTTTAGCTACATTGTTTCTCTAATTCTCATCTTTTCAATCCTGTAGTTGTGTAACCTTTCACTGCAGAGTTAAACCCAATGCTTCTCCTTTTCCAAAATACAGATAAGGAGAAAGCAGTGTGGTTATTTAGTCTCACTGATATGGTTTCCTTTTTATTCCTTTTTCTTTTTCTTTTTTTTTTTTCTTTTTAATATGAAGTATGGGAGATTGTCCTTGTATTCCACCACAGAAAGGAGAGTTGATCATTCCTAGTTGTACATGTAATTTCAAGAATTCAGCTGCCTATTGCATGCAACTGTAAATACTTGATAAACAGATTGTGCTTATTTATTTTACTTCTGTTCCTAAAATTAAAACTCATGTCTCCTCTCCTTATCAGCTTAAAATTCAGAAAACAAATTTTCACATTCAATTAATTTTACATTCCTTGATTAATGTAAAAATATTTACCTTCACATATCCATTGGATATTTTACTGCTGTCTGAATGTAAAAATGTGTCTCAAATCTGAAAATTAAATATTAGATATTACCTACAGTAATGTATTAAGCATGATTGACTTAGGAAATGCCAATGAATATGTGACAGAAATTATATGAGCCCACTGTATTTGTTCCTTGAGTTTTCCCTCCCGTATTTTTATTATGAGAAGTAACAGATGAAAAATGTAAGTGTTTGCTAATAGGATTCACATCTTATTATTGGTGCTGATTTGCAGTTTTCCTTAACTCGCCATGATTACTTTTTTAGAAGCTTTCACTTTTCCCCAGCTGATCCTCGTCTTGTTAGGCAGCATTAATGACACTTCAGTCATTGTGGCTTTCAAGCAGAGCCCTTCCAGAGTGAACAGAGAGTTGACATTTCCTGACATTTTCCCAACTAATTACAGGACAAATAATTAAGCATGTTCTCCTATGTAACAAATGAAGGCAAAAGCCGTCTGTCAGCGATGTTGATTGATGACACTCTGGGAGACTTTATCTGATGGGTCCTGCCATGCAGTAGAGAGGAAGCAAATTTATTAGAATGAACAATGCAAATTCTGAGTCATCTCATCCAGTTATGCGCCAAAGCAATATCCATGTCAAGGTGAATGTGACAATGAAAGCAAAATATTTGCATTTTGTGGAGCAGGTTGAAGGGGAAATCAGAGCGAGAAGATGACAGGCCTAATTATTTTGGCTCATACAGGCTAGGACAGCTGTTTCTGGTGTCCTGAACAAGGCTGTCACACAGGTAACTAAATAGGTCTGCATATAAGTCTGTATCCAACACTGTAAGGAGATGTCTACCACTAATGACCAACGCTAATGTTACTGCCATCCCTGAAAAACAGTAAATGTGTCACAGTGCACCTTCTGCATGGCAGTCAACATTTCACTACATAATTACTTGTTAGTGAATTAATTCCTATCTGTCAGTATCTATGCCAGTGTCATTTTTAGACCATTACAAAATTATGCCATCACTATAGCAACTGCAAGCACAGTTAAAAGGCAAAACAGTTCAGATACTCAAGAAAAGTGCCTAGTTAGGCAGAAGACTAATAATGTAAAATTCAAATTGTGATGTTGCTGTCTGCCATCCTAATTTTCTTTATCTTGATTATGCGTTTGATCATTGATCATTAAACAATAATTTAAGGTTTCCAATTTCAATCCATGATTAATATTTAATATAATTAAAACCTCAGCCACAACAGCATCTTTCCTATAAACAGACACACACAGTGCTGTCATTGCAATTAATTAGGAGCTAAAAAGTGACATGCTCAAAAATGAATCCTAATATCAGAGTTTACGTGCAAATAAGAATAACTGATAGCATCACGATGTTTTTTTCTCCCTGCTTGCTTTGTGGATTGTAAACAATGCCAATCTTAAAATCCTTCATCCTGACTCATTTCTTCTTTCTTTATTTATTTCATGCATGCACTCCATTTATCCCAGGAAAGCCAGGACCCATCTTACCATCATTACCATCACTTAAGGACTTCAAGATGCCATCTTATTCACAGAAAGATGTTCACAGGTTTAAGGCAAATTATGTATATTAAGCTGTCTAAAATCTTCCAGACTTGAAATTTCTAATGACATGTAGAAAAAAGATTTCCTGAGATCTACAACTACCTGAAATGAGTACATGTCTGTGTTAAATTAAGGAAATCCACATACAGAGAAAACATTTCTTCCTTTGTATCCTTTTCTATGTTATATAAATGTTAGAAGAAAGGAGATCAAATTCTTTAAGAAACTTTCAGCTCAAATTCATCATGTCAATCTATGCAACCTGGTGGCTTTTGTTAGATTGCAAATGTTACAGTGGTGCATTTCAAATGATGTATGACAGCAATACAGTGGCCTTGGCTACTCTGACTCTGTGGAAAGAGAATGTAGAGAAATCATACAAAATTTTAAAAAATCAGTAAGAGGCCAAACGTGTAGGTGAGTTTTTTTTTTTTATTTTAAGAAACTAAGTAAAAACATACACCTTATTATCCCATTCTCTTTCCAGTGATAACATCTGGCACTTCAGTTATCTTTTTGGTTAACTGGTTTGAAATAGTTCCCTTGCATTAAATATATATATATTTGTAAAAGTTTTTGGGTTTTCTTTGAATGTATCCACTGTCTTCAGAAATGATGTTTTAAGAAAATTAATATCCATTTTTTTCTGTCTTAACAGATACTGTCTTCATTACTATGGCATGTGTTTCTAGTAGAAAAATCAAATTGAAACTGTGCTAATCACATGAAATAAAGAGGGATCTTTTTGCAAAAAAAACCCACACATAATGATGATAATGCAGGTGTATAGGTCATTACTGTTCTGCACTTAAAGTTACCTGACAAATTAATGCTTACTTTGGACTAAAAGAAAGACCCTTCCATCATATGAAAAAGATCATTACTGCCTTTGCCACGCTTACGGAATTTTTTTCACTAAGATCTACAAAACAGTCAATCATTCTTCCCACTCTTTTAACTTCACACACACCATTGGCACAATGGAAGTAGATAAACTTAGCAAAAATGTCTAACTGCAGTATTGTTCTGAGATAGACCACTGCTCTGAAAGTGATGGGAAGATTTAATTTCTGTTCTGCTTAACAAGGTTAAAAGAGTTTGGTTCTTGGTTAACACTGACCACTGAATGGATAGGAATCAATAGTTCTCACTAATGCCACAATAAGGCAACTCCTTTATTGACCTTTCCATTAACACTGAACAGCTGAAATGCAAAAAATAAATAGACCAATCATTTTAATTTTTAACACCTACCAAATCAAGTGCTTCACCAGGGTTTCAATGCTCCTGTGCCAGTTGTCTCACGTATATACCTGCATTCTCTTATGACCAATCAGGTTTCCAAAAATCTCATTTCTTAACATTTATTTATTTGTTGATCATCTGTAATTAGTGTGTTTAACCCAGGAAGAGCTAAAATGAAATATATTGTGAACATGAAAAAGATTTTTTGTCCAATTAAAAAACTTTTTATATAGCACAGTTATTTAGAAACACTTTTCAGACAAGTAAACAATGAATTAACATGATAGAGATGATATACAAATTTGATACAAAGAGCCAATGGGAAGCTTTCTGTCTAATGATCCCAGTCAATCTAATTAATGTATTCTGCTACATTACATTTTAAGAAGTGACCATTGTGTAATACACTTTGAAATATGCACAAGCTAATGGGATAAGATACAAAAATTATTATGCTGACAGTAAATCATATTACATTCCTAATAAGCATTAACTAGATAACTAGGTCAAAGCAGTATTATCTTAATTGATTTTTCAAAAGAAACCTGACAGAAAAATGTCAATGCTCAAATATTTCTTCATGCATCATTAAAACAAGATTGGCTTTTAACAAAAGAAGAATCCTTCACAGAATTGATTCTTGCTTCAGGCTGCCTGCAAGTAAGTGTATTACATAAAAATCTATACAGGATATTAAAACAACACCACTCTGCAAGACAGTTACAATTAAAAGCTGACACCCCCACCCCCTCCATGTGTCTACTACAGTAGCTTGCCAGTAAATGTATTTATAGTCTTCAGAGCCAGAATAAACCATACATGAAAATCACTCAGTTTCACTATCTGATAGGGGAGAAAAAACACCAATTATCAGAGCTTCTAATTAAATTAATACATTAATAACTTACTATATAACAATTAAACAAAAATGCAAGAAAAGACGAAAAAGTCTACCTTAGAGCTATAACCATAAATACAAGCTCTGCATCTAATGTAATGAACATTTCAGTGTGGAGAGAGGGCATTGTTCTGACATCAGAAATTTCCGGTAGTGATTGTGAGGTAAAATGTAATATGGAGAACAAATAATATATAATACCAGCAACAGTACAATGCTGTATAGGTTCACACAATAGATCTTGTTGCAGATGCACATATAGATTGATAGGAAAAGGACTGTCTGATCCATCTAAGCATGAGTAGCTCATAAGCCAAGTCATGAATTGTAGTACATTTGTGGTTTGGTAGTACGCAAGACATTCATTTTGTCTAAATAATCACAGTTCCTTTGCTTGGATTGTTTAGTTTGTGAACTTATAAGCAGAAAAACTCATTACTTTTTGTAATGTCCTTTTTTTAAGTATTCTTTATACAAGAACTTTCTTAGAAATGCTTGATATTAATTCCAGTTACTCAATGCAAAATAATTTGATGGTTAAAAATTTTTTGCCAAGTAAAGTCTGAGATCCTATGTGCATTTTTCAGCATCTTTGATATTTGGTCACAGTAATGTCTCGGTTTGCCCTTCTAACTGCCACAGACATTGAAAAAGATTAGGTAAAGTGAATATTTTCTGTTAGTAAAGGAGGCTACTGCAGAGTATACAATATATATATATATATCAGCAAGGCCTAAGAAAAAGGGAAAGGTCACGTTGTATGTTAGCTTACTGGAAGGGACTCTGGAGAGCAAATGAACCATAAGGAGCCAAAAGCATTTAATAGTAAAAACTCAAGTCCAACTTGCACCCATATTTGTTATTATCTCAACCTCTGTACTAGTATAACATAAGATGTCCAAGTCATTTGTCCCAGAACCTGACCCATCATTTGTCCCTTCCCTGTATTTCTTTCTTTTCCAGAGACCTGCCAGGCACAGGAGGACAGGTAGGATCTGTTCTGAAGGCAAGCATGAAATAATGTTTGTAGTGTGATTATAAAGCAGGAAGAAAAGAAAGGTTTAGGGCTACCAGAATGAGGTAAGCTACAGGAATGGGGAGGAAGAAAAGCCACTGTCCTATATCTAAGGCTTCTCTTCCAAGTTCCTCTTCCCAGACATATCCCACATGTTTTCTACTTGCAAAATTTCAATCTTTATATATAAACAATGAAATAAGTCACAGCATGATATTTTGGTTGGCTTTTTGGTACTTTGAAACTATGCTAGGACAGAAAAAAAATACAGCAAGATTTCTTCTTAGTGTTAAGAGAATCACAGGGTTTTATGATGTAACAATATTGGTATGAATAACTTCATCTTTTGCTCTTGCTTAAATATCTCTTAAACATCTCCCTCTCATTTTTTTATAACAGATCAACTTATGAGCTCCTCTGATCATTCATGGTATGTTCTTATAGCTTCATATATTACCAGTATTCTACTATTAATATGTAATTCAGAAATCTTGTACTTTCAACAGCAATCATAGCAGGAGTTTGAAAGAAAAAGAGATTGAATGCTTGTTTCACTTTCCTGCCCAAATGTCTGACACTATAGATATTGGCATGGGAGATGGGTTCTTCAGTGAATTTCTTGGATGTACTAATGGAATAGTTGATTATTTTTCTTCGGTGACACTATCAGCTTATTTGATGAATTTGTCTCATAAGCCTTGTTCCACCTCCTTTTTTCATTGAGTTCTTCCATATTCTGGGAAAAGAAAGACTGTTCATTTCCTCTGTAAACAGAAAGAGTTTCACTAAAAGTGGAACTGTTTTTTATCATCAAATTCTTTTCCAAAAAATAAGAGGGCCACCAACTACTGAATATCATCTCAGACAAGAAGAGATCATTTGAAGGATGATTTGAAGAAATATATTTTACTTTTCTCAAGATAAAACTTATGTGTTTCATGAAATTATAAAGCAGCTAATTTGAAACAAAAAGTTCTCCATTAAAGCCTGTGAAACCTACTGCCAAAAATATTCCTGTGGCCTAGAACTCAGCAAGAGCCAAGAATGGACCACATATTATACATGTCTACATAATACTGTATGGATAACATTTTGGTTTTATATTCTCTAATCATGTTTTAAACTTCTCATACCTTCCTTGCGTGGCTTTTGACAGTCCTCAGGATTTAGTTGTGTCAATGTATTTCTTTATTTCTTATTTCCTGTGTCTTCTAAATCATTATTGAAGAAGATAAATAAGATAAGATTTACGCAAATTGGAATTGCGTCTTCCTCACACTCTTCCCAAGAAACATATACTACTTTTTGTCATTTATCTTGTTTTGTGACCTAAGTTTTCAAAAATGCTCTTCCCTGGACTGGTTAATTTTATTTTTTTTTCCAACCAAGATTTGATGAAACACAATACTGAAAAACGTACTAAAATTCCTTGTACTCAATGTGAATTGTTTCTATTAGACCTCATTTTATAATGTTTTTTTTTAGAAAGCAAAATTAAGCTTATTTTTATGCCCATCTATTTCTTAAGAAGGAAGATTTAAAAGAGGGGGGAACAACCCTTTTAAATAAGCATTACTTGAGAAAGACCTTAATAAGGATGAATTAAAGAACACGATCAGAATTTATTTTTTATGGTTAATTTACATCTTCTATTTATAGCATCTAAACCATAAATCAATAACTTGGATGAATCAATAGCTAGATAAATGCTATGAGCAGATGTTGCTTTCTCAGAGATTACTGAAATTTGTTTAATTTTAATAAAAAAAGCAAACACAAAAACCTCAAAATAAATCAGGTTGATCTAATGTAAACGTGCATTTTATAATTAATGCGACCCGTTTTTAGTCATGTAAAAGCAGTGCATATAGTCTTAATCATTTCTCTAGGCTTCGTTTTCGAGCATGAAGAGAAAGTTATAAATAGCAGGTGATTTATTCCATTCTGAGACAGATGTCATAAACTAGTGGAATGACTCAATTTCTGACATCCCTGTCTCTATTAGTTGATTAGAGTAGAAAACTCATCCAAAACCTGTAGGCAGCTCAAAATGGTTAAGATAAATTTCTTCCTTCGTAGAATCATAGAATGGTTTGGGTTGGAAAGGACCCTAACAATTACCTAGTTCCAGCCCCCCTGCCATAGACGGGCCCCCCTTCCACTAGACCAGGTTGCTCAAAGACTCATCTGGCTTTGAACACTGCCAGGGATGGGACATCCACAACTTCTCTGGGCAACCTGTTCCACTGTCTCAGCACCCTCACAGTAAAGAACTTCTTCCTAATACCTAATTTGAATTTACCCTCTTTCAGTTTAAGGCCATTCTGCCTTGTGATGAGGAGAGGGAAAAGAGGGAAATTTGCACTTGTCATCTATAAATAGCATTTTATTCAGGTTGCTGGACACTTCTACTTTTTAAATCTTGGGTTTAGTTACTTGGGATATTGCCAGCTTGTAACTGATGGGGTGAAATTTTTCTGTGCTGTGAACCTGCAAGAAGCTGATTTTTTTTTCAGATAGTCTTTAAAAATATTTGAAACAGAAATTTCCCAGACTTAGTCTATCACAAAAATATGGTTTTTTCATGAAAATATACTTTATATAGGAAACATGCTTCTGAACATCTCATTGCAACTTTCCACTGTTAGAATTTCTCAGATTATCTGTTCTAGTCATGTTGCATCATGATCATGAAGAGGCTGAGGCTGTTAACAGCTTTCACTGTAACTATTCACCCTGACATCAAGGGACCAAAATCATAAAAGGAAAGTCCACAAGGAAATTAACAATTGAGTATTCAGAAAAAGGTAAATGGAGTTAAGTAAATAAGACCCAGAGCTACATATTCAGTGCTGCTAAACCTCAGCATTTCCTGGCTTGCTACCCTACTTTCTCACCCATTTCAGTGTGGTCCTGCTGTGAAATGCATGGTGCCCCCTAAGTCTGAGAAGGGAAGGAGGGTGTTGAAGATCTGGAACTGCAGGAGAAGCAGCCAGAGGCCTGTGGGATACTGGTTTGAAGTTAATCATTAAATTGAGTCTGACAGAAACTATTAGTGAAACTCTTGGAATTTGATGAGAATCTGGAATATTTGGCTTGTTCTGAGTCCCAAGAGTCTGGTCTTTCTCTATAGAACATATATAGACATTGCACAGGGCTGTGATTGTCACCTTTTTATATGCTTTAAAGACAGATAAAATAGCTGCTAACATTGCTGTTGCTAGGTTTGGACAGTAATGCACCAACAAGTTGCACGGGACAGTTTTTTCTTCAAGTGTATGGTTCAAGACATCACTGTACCTACTTAGAGGTTGAAGCAGAGTTTAGGGAGTTCAAATTTGGCTTCTATTTCTGAAAATCTCGGTCAAGATCAATATTGCAAATAAAATGAAACTACACAGCACAATATCCTCAGTGCCCTAGCATTTCTTAGCACATGAGAACACATGGCCTGAGCTCATGGTCCTGTATTTTCTCTGCAGTAGCAACTTGGTGTGATATTTCATGACATTATTAAAATATACATAGTTTAAAATAATAACAAGCCTACTCAGAACTGCTTACATGCACAGTTCTGTCTCCTGACAGAATGTAGACAGATAATGACGTTAAATAATGGATTCAGAAGTGCCAGTTAAAGTTTTATCTAAGTAAACTCAACCAACAAAATGGTTGAGCACTTCAAGATCAAATCCTACTCTCTGACGTCTCTGTAGGGTTCCCACAGCAACCAACGTCTTAACAGACAATTGTTGCACTTAACATAGTTTACTTACAAGTCTGTTTCTTGTGCTACAGTTGTAAATAAGGTAATTATAAGGCTATTGTTCTACATACATCTTTAGGTTTCTGTGCTGTTTCACTATAATAGCTGGGGAAAAACAAAGTTTTACCACCAGAAAAGCTAAAAACAACAAAAAAAAAAAGGCAAAAAATCAAAGACTTTTACACCCTTTGAAATACAACTGTTGTTCCATTTCACTAACCAACTCTGTTACAGTATTGTCACTTTCCTCTTTGTCAGTTCTGTATGGCCAATCTCAGTTGGGATTTGGGAGTGAGGTGGACAATTACAGAGCAACAGCAGCTCTCCTATGTGATCTACCTTTCTGATAACTATACAGTAATTATGACTGCTTTTTGAACAATTTAATTTCTGCCCTCGTTCTTCTTGTATAATGAGGTAGTCTTAACTGTAAGGGAAGCCAGCAACATGAGAAACCCATTTCCTGAGAAAAGATGTGTCACAGAAACATCTTTGTGTATATCTATATCTAATCATCTCTATCTATATTATCTATGTCTATATATATTTATATATACATGCAAGCTATACAAAGTCCAAATATCCCTAGAAATCCCAGGTCATCAGAATTCAATGTTATTTTAAATCCAACTTAAATTATATTTTTTTAAATGGAAAATCCAAAATCACACGGAATTTTTTGTTTCTCTCTCTTTTGATTTCTTTGCCCCTTTTCTAGAATTGAGCTTTACAAAATAAGCAAGACAAAGCCCCCTTTTCTCTGCCTCTCTCACTCTCTTTTCTTGCTTTTGACTGTGACTTCTACTTTCTTCAGCTTTGGAAAACTGACATGATATTACAGCAAAAATAACCTCAACATCACTATTCTCTCTGTATCTTTCCAAACCTGATCCAATGTTAAGAAAATACAGGATGATGAAGTCTGTCTAGTGTGTGTGCACACATGTATATTTCTTGAAACTCTTCATTTGGTTACCTTGGACTGCAGTTCGTGATGTACAGGGAGAAACATAGGGTGCTGCATTTGTTTAGCCTAGAAAAGAGAATGTTAACAGGAGAGGTCTAATTAAGATCTACTTCCTTAAATAGAAGTACAAAACTTATGGGGAAGAAAGACTCTTCTCTGAGGTGCACAGCAAAAAGACAAGAAGCAGTAGTTAAACTGTTCAATATATGAAATCCCAAAGGAAAAAGGTGTTCACAGCCATGGTAGTTTACTACTGGAAGAAGCTGCTGAAAGGTGATATGGAACCCCCATCCTTCTCATCCAGGGCTCAGACACAGACAAGACCCTGAACAAACTTATCCAAATTTGAAACTGGCCCTACTTGGAGTAGGAAACTAGAAGAGAGGTTGCCTCCAACCTGCACTTTTCTAAAATGCTACTATTTCTCTGTCTGTATGCTAAAAAAGTAAAAAAGAAAAGCCCCAGAAAACTCTGCTCTGGAAAATACTACAGCTCTCACAGAAGTAATTCTTCAAAAAAACCCGCCCTGAAATCCATTACCTTATCCCCCAAACACTCTTGCACCACCTCTCCCCACCCCACCCCCCCCAAAAAAAAGACATTTCACAGAAAATACTAAAGGAAAAAAACCTGAGACCTACCAGATATTGCATAGTATATAAGACCCCAAAATCTAGATTCCTCAGAATCTTAATTTATGAGGTGTCAGCTGTTGCACTGATCTTTTCCCCTAGTAAAGTGATTTTTTCCCTTTCAACATTAAGACTGCACTTTGAATTCCTTTGTGTGTACAGCTGAGTTCAAGTAGGTAGTAATTTGAAGTTTTAGCTATATTTTTAAAATGTACTTGAATCTGTGATCAACTGAGAAGTATGTTTCTATTGAGACAAAGTCTTATTGATTTACCTGTTTGGTGCCCAATTCATGACCATCAATACAGCTGAATGAAAACCAAAACAAAACTGTGAAGAGGATTTTGTTTGTTTGATAATTCAGATCTTTGATTCCTTGCTTATTGTAGAACACTGATTAATTTTAACTGATGATTTATATCTACAAAATTGACATATCAGGAGGAAGAATGCTTTCTTATTAACAGCTATTTAATATCAATTTGATAATTTAATGTTTAAATGTATTTTTGGAACATGGTAATACCCACTAAATTCAAACTACACAATTTGCTTTGTCTTAATTGCATCACTTGGACTATTCAGAAACTATCGTCTAATTTTCAGATGAAGCTACCTATGAAAAAATCTATTTTAACCATAATCATCTATGAAGTTTAAAAACAAACAGTATGGCTCCAAAGTCAGCACACTGATGTCACAGTATGTCATTTAGTGGATTTGCAAATGCACACATGCAAAAAAATCAAATATATATATATGTTTTAAAATTTAGTGCATGTGTAGCTGTACGAAAGTAATACTGTCCAAAAAGGTCCAAGTCAGGAGATGTGGCAGAATTTGAAACCTTGCTGTTTACACACTCTGTTTTCCAATTCTTGGTTTTCTGTGCTAATTCCAAATAAGTTTGGGTTTGCTTTTAGACCTGTACAATCCTTGCCATGATGTAGAGACCAGAGGAAAAAAAACAAACCAAAACAAAACAGAAAACTATTTGAACTATTTGCCACTGCAAGTGCAAGAAAACACTAAAATCTGGAAATTATAAATTTATGGATCTCACAAATAAGCAACAAATAATATGAATATGTCTTGTTATTTTGAATTTGTTAATAGGAAGTACAACAAAGAATGCAACTAGTGTGAAAATTAGAGATTTTAAAAGTTATATGGAAAGGAAAAAATCTACAAAGATCAAAAATTAGATACAAAATACACTTTATCCAGCTTGTTATTAGTGTTTTATACTATAAATACATTCAACTGAACAAAACCAGAAATGATCTTCAACAATATAGGTAAATATTAAGGAAAGTACTATTAGTTAACCTAAAACCATAATGGTTTAATATATATTTCCAAAGTGAATGCCTATTTCAACAGTTCTTTATTGATGTTATCTAGTATATGAGGAAACTACTTAATTTACAAATTCATACGCCAAATAATTCCATATAATCAGACTGATTCTATGATTCCACAATTTGTTGCAGTGACAAGTCACAATTTGATCTATATTATGTTTTAGCCTAGTCCACAATTGCCTTTCTATATATATTAAAAAATTATGCAGGTGATACCAAAGATAATGCAGTAACAGATTATGGCAACATTGAACTTTCAAGTATAGAAATCTTAAATAGAGAATCACAGAATTATAAAATGGTTGGGTTGGAAGGGACCTTATAGATCATCTAGTTCCAATGCCCCTTCCGCAGGCAGGGACACCTTCTACTAAATCAGGTTGCTCAAAAACCCATCCAACCTGGCCTTGAACACTGCCAGGGATGTGGCAGCCACAGCTTCTCCAGGCCAGATGTTCCAGTGTCTCAGCACCCTCATAGTCAAAATTTTTTCCTTATATCTAATCTATACCTAACGTCTGTCAGTTTAAACCCATTCCCTCTTGTCCTATCCCTATACATCCTTGTAAAAGGTACCTCTGCAGTTTTCTTGTAGGCCCTCTTTAGGTACCGGAAGGCTGACACTAAGTCTCCCCAGAGCCTTCTCTCTGGGGAGAGAGTGCTCCAGACCTCTGACTAGTATGTCGACCGCACTACACTGCAGCCAGGGTTGTCCTTAAACTTTACATTCCCCTCCAGCCATTCCTTTTTGGTTAGAACAAGATCCAGCATAACACCTGTCCTCATTGGTTTCTTTATCACTTTGAGAAGGAAGTTATCATGAACATTTTCCAGGAACCTCCTGGGTTGCTTATGCCCTGCTGTGTTGTCCTTCCAATAGGCATTAGTGTGGTTGAAGTCCTCCATGAGGACCAGGGCTTGTGAACATGAGGCCGCTCCTGAAAGCCTCATCCACTCAGTCTTCCTGGTCGGTTGGCCTGCAGCAAACCTCCATTATTATGTCCCATGTCCCTGCCCTCCCTTTAATCCTGATCCATAAGCTCTCAGTCAGGTCCTTATCCATCCCCATGGATGACCTCCATATAGACATGATCAGAGTGCTCAGAAAATGTAATATATTCATAAATAGAAAATATACTTGTGTTTTGCAACTTTTTAATGTGAGAACATGCTGATTTAACTCACTTTTTTCTTTCCAAATAGATTATGTCTATAAGAAAACACAAAAACCTTGGTTTCTTGGGGGTTTTCTTACAGGAGGATGTTTCAAAGGTAACTTTTATTTTACAAATAGTACAGCTAAACAATAAGAATGAATCACAATAAAACTGCTTATGTCTTTCATTTACTATCTCCTTACAAAGTCCTTTAGTACTGATGTAATAATATACTTGCAATAAGTAACGAGGAATGTGTAATATTAAACAAAATATTACATTAAGATCCATTTATGTTACAAAAAAAAGTAATATAGAACAGTAAAAAACTTGTTCCACAGCCATCTGCAGGAAGAGAAGGCCTTGAGAACAGCAAAACCAATGTGGTTTCATTGTGCAAAACAGAAATCTGGATATCAGCAAATAGGATGGTCAGGTATTCTTCAACTCAAAATTTTATTGTGAGAAAAAGCTGATTCATTCAAACTAAAGCTTTCCTCTTTGAACATTTCTGAAATCATTTTCATTAAGAAGGTTAGTATGTGGTGTCCCTGCTCGTGGCAGGGGGGTTGGAACTAGATGATCTTAAGGTCCTTTCCAACCCTAACTATTCTATGATTCTATGATTCATATCCAGGATAGGACACCTTGTCAGAAACAAAACCAGCAATCCTGTCACTACAGGGAATAAAGCAGTCCCGAAGCAGAAAGGTAGCTCCTAACAGGCAAATTTAGGATTCAAAATGGAGATCCAAGCCCCTTTGTGAATAGCCCAAACTTCCAGCTGCCAGGAGGACTGTCATATTTTTGATCAGGCATCCCCGAAGTGTGCCAAAGAGGCCTGGCACCCATGGCTTGTGCATCCAAAATGAGGTGGATGCAGCCAGAACACACTGGGCATTTTGCACATGCATGGAAGTATTCACTGGGAAATTGACAGTGACAGTTTCTCTGGGACTTTTGCACATCCTGACTGCATGGACCCATACACAAGTGGCATAAGGAAGATGCACAGGGAAATCCAGACCTATGATAGATCCAACTATGAATTATTCAGGCAGTGTGTGCTTGCAGCCCAGAAAGCCAACTGTATCCTGGGCTGCATCAAAAGAAGCATGCCCAGCAGGTCAAAGGAGGTGATCCTGCCCCTCTACTCTGCTCTTGTGAGACCTCACTTGGAGTATTGTGTCCAGTTCTGGTGTCCTCAACATAAAAAGGACATGGAGCTGTTGGAGCAAGACCAGAGGAGGGCCACGAGGATGATAAGAGGACTGGAGCACCTCCCGTATGAAGACAGGCTGAGAAAGTTGGGGCTGTTCAGCCTGGAGAAGCGAAGGCTGCGTGGAGACCTCAGAGCAGCCTTCCAGGATCTGAAGGGGGCCTATAAGGATGCTGGGGAGGGACTCTTCATTAGGGACTGTAGTGGTAGGACAAGGGGTAATGGGTTTAAACTTAAACAGGGGAACTTTAGGTTAGATATAAGGAAGAAGTTCTTTACAGTGAGGGTGATGAGGCACTGGAATGGGTTGCCCAAGGAAGTTGTGAATGCTCCAACCCTGGAGAAGTTCAAGGCCAGGCTGGACAGAGCCTTGGGCGACATAGTTTAGTGTGTGGTGTCCCTGCTCATGGCAGGGGTTTGGAACTAGATCTTAAGGTCCTTTCCAACCCTAACTATTCTATGATTCTATGATTCTATAAGTTTATCACAGCATCGGATGTGGACAGCTGTCATTGTCAATAAGCTTCAGGAAATGGCCTTCTAGCTGCTAGCCAGCCTGACTGGGTAACAACACTGGCCACTTGTGTCCATTAACACTGTAGGGTTTGGTGCTTTGAAGGCAGAAATATGATCCTTGAGACATTTGGCAAAGACGCTTTCATTTCATTGTAGATGACGATTGTCATATATTCAGGGACCCTGCAGCTTTGAGTTCGCTGCTGTTATAGGATGTGCAAAAGGATTTTTTTCCTTCCTAATCTTAGCAGTTATCTCTGGAAGATAATCTGGTAATAAAGCCAGCTCTTGAGAATGAATACGTGAGTCCAAAATAACAAACTAATGTTTATGAATTTTAAAATATTAAAAGGGAAAAAAGTTAAGTATCGCCTTTACCTTTTTGTTTCATTAGTGACTATGAATAATGTGGGTTTCCAACAAGGAAAAAAAATGCAACTATTGCCAATATCTCACTGCAAACAGCTAGACTGCATCTGAAGGCAGATTGCTGTATATAATTTTCAGATGGGCCATTTAAAGATTAATGTTATGAATTTTCCATGACTTCAGAGCACTGAGTATCTAGGTGTCATGTATACATTGCTCACAGGTTTATTTCTAGTCTGAGTATGTAAACAAGAATGTGACTAGTGGTAAGAACAAGAAAAACGTATGTGAGAATTATTCAATTTCCACTATTCCTCTGCAGTGCTTCTTAGGAAGCCCAAGTCCCTTCTGCATCTGAGATTCTTAACATTTTGAGTACTAAATGAACAAGTCGAATTTAGTGTAGTTATACCATGAGAAAAAATAACCTTATCTCATGGGGGAGCAGCAGAATATTGTGTGGAGACCATTCCCCTGACATCAACTGTGTTTGGCAGATGGTGCTGTCAGTTCAGGTCTGTGTTTATTCTATCATGCATGTGGTAGCATATTTTAAAATGTACAATCTCATGTATTATCTATGGGCTAAAAGCATGCAACACAAGTGGGACTGTATCACAGGAGTTAAACTTCTGTAAACAACTTGCAGTGGTTGTGTAAATGCTATTTTCTTGACATAAATAACAGAAACATATGGCCAGAGACAGGAAGTGGGTGATACCTGGATAGATTGATATCCTGCTAGACAAGTGGCTATATTTATGACATGATTCTGCCTGACAGTGAAAGAGAAGGGGAGGAGAGCTAATGACTTTTTCATGAACTCTCTGACAACATACATTTGACCACTGAATAGCTTTGCTCAACAATCTGAATCTCTGTACTGGTGTTAATATGTTCCATGAAGATGAAGAAAATATAGGGGTCAGAAGTGAATGGTAAAACTCCTATTTCCTTTTTCTTAGGGCAACTTATGTTGATACCACATTGTCATTCTGAGAATTTAGTACCCACATGATTTCCAAACACTAGTCCATTACTGGACAATACAAGTCATGGGCCAGTAGTGTCCTGCTGTATTTTATTCCTGTTATGGCTTGAACTTTAAAGTGAGAGGTTTAATACCACAACTTCTATTTTATAATTCTGCATCTTTCCTATTTCCTGATAAAAATCCTGGTTACTATAAGTTTAAACCCTTCAGCATAAAACTCCTACCTTCTCATATTTGAATGTATCATAGGAAACCATAACTTTATACATTTTCAGATTCTGACTTTACTACATGTGACTCCTCCACAACACATCAAACCAGCAAAGTGTAATGTTTCTTGTGTCTGAGCTGTTCTGGTCTCAAAATAATTCATTTTACAAAAACACAACACTTTCTGACAACTGCATGAGATTTCTTCCATCCACTTATAAATGTGGGCCAAACTAGTTTTTCTGGCATCTCTATGTAACTGCTTTTCTCTCTAGTTCTGTCCTTAGCCATAAAGATTCGGTTGTATTCCTTTCAGCATAGCTCTGTGTCTACAGCCTATCACAACTTTCTGAAGCGTACGCTTATTTGCTTTTAAATGATGGTCATGATGTACTCAAATCTCCTCTAGATTACTCTTTCAGTTGTAATGGGTCTGCAAGGACAAGTTAGGGTCAGATAAAATTTGAATTTTGTAACTAAAGCTGATGGATTCTTCTCTAGTAAACTTAGAGGAATAACTTTTGTAGACAAGTGTTTAAACATTGCCTTTTCAGTCTCACTCACATCTAGCTAAAATAAAATATTGAAAGAGAACATAACTAAACAGAAAAGTCCACTTGTGGTGAATAAGTTAACAGGATTGGTTCCTAAACAAGAGGATGCAGAAAGAAACTATCTTCAGGAATATATCTACTTTTGCAAAGCAATTCAAACAAAAGACTGCTTCAAGAATTCACATTGAACTTGCAGAGCATGAAAAGGAAGCTGTTAAAATCCTAGCGTCCTGAAGCCAAATCCTAGAACCTTTAAGGTAAACTATTTTTAAATGAAGCAAAATAGGGCCCAGCATGCCTGAGGTTCAAACCACCCTTTTCATTCTATTCAGAATATTACGACCATCTGGAATACTCAGTTGTCTTTTCCTGTGTTTCTGTGCCTGGGTCTGATGAGCTTTATCTCACAAGGGACCCCAGAAGGAAGCATTCCTGTTCTTTACAGTGCCCTGGTTGTTAAAATACAGACTCACTATGTGTGAGGCCAGAGGTCCAATTCCTACTTCGCTTCAGCAGCCCACAGTTCACATTTCCTATGATTTTGCGAAGTGCCTCATCAACACCATGTTTTTGTCATATCCTCCTATTGCCACTGTTCCACTGTGCTTGACATCATTAAACGTCCACTGGTGCAGGAACTCAACATCCGATGGTTTAGGATCCCTACAAGCAATAACTTATGTTTTTAACCACATTACAATACATATTTATTTATATAAATTCTTATATAAAATGTAATTATCAAGAAAACTCTTTTGGCCAAACCTCGCCATTGTCTGTTGGACCTTGACATTCCATTGAAACCAGAGAAAGTAAAGAATTGACTGAGCATTAATGGTAACAGCTTAGGCAATCATCCTAGGTTTGTATGCACATTTCCAAAGGGCCATTGGCCAGGTCTTTGACCTAGTAAGACTTTTTTTTTTTCTATGCACTCTTATAGTAGCCTTTGTAAAGCAGCAGCAGAAGAAACTGCCCAGACTTTCTAGACAGCAAGTGAAACTGTACCACAAAGAGCTGGGGGACCCCTAGGTGAGGCTTGCACACCCTAATGTCTGTTATGTCAACCCTTAAAAAAATGTAACCTGAGTACTAGAAAATTGATACCATTCCTCAATTAAAATTTCCAGCACTGAAACATGTTTGCTAAACACCTTCTAAATTGTATTAAGCTACAATTAATAAAATGACATTTGGAACTATAATTAGCAGATAATCATCTGGTCACCACCTGCTGATACCTGATCATGATATCAACATTTGACTTAGGGCTGATGCCTGAAATATGTCACGTGAATCAAGAATATTTACATGCACATTAATAATCATATTCTTGGCATCTCAAACAATCTGCATGTAAATGCAGAAAAAAAAAGAAAAAACAACCCTCTTTTCCCACAGAGTTCCTCATTATCTGCTTCAATGGGGACATTTAATCATTTCTAAGACATTGGGGAAAACCAGCAGTGGCACACTTTCCTTCAGTTTGTGCTGTTGTAGGATAGCTGTAAACAGAAGGAATTACTCATGTAGTATAGTGTCCACAAACTGAGTGAAGCACCTGCCCAGGAAGTGTTGGCAAGCTCAACTTGCATGTCATCCCCTGCTACTTTCAGAGAGGCCCCTTGAGTGCTTTCTAGAAAACAAAAAAAGAGGAAACATATGCTCATGCAGAGCTTGAAACTGGAGGGAATGTGCCACAGTCTATTAAATGCATAAAGGTTGATTTGCTGATTTCTTTCTTTTGTTAATTTCTCTGCACCTTGGATCCTTTCACTGTATGTCTGACTGCATGGATTGATCTACTGAATAACAGAGGGAATATTCATTATATGTGAGAAAATTATGTTGTTTGTGAGGATTCCTTTAAAATTTAAATTCTTTTCGAGGACTGTCAGCATAAGAGAAGATGTCTTCATAGTTCTACAGATAGGTGGTATTTTTTTTCTCCTAGTTTGATTTCCCAGAGAAATACAAAATAGTACCAAAATATTTCTTGAGAACTGATCACATTCAACCATTGTGTATGGATCTGGAAAAATATTCAGTTTCCACCAATGTTGTATTAGCCAACGCTGACACTTTTTTTGGCATTACTGTGAATCAGTTGAAAATTTATGGTGTTTTAGCTTTAATTCAATCTTCTCAATATTAAAAAAAAAAAAAAAAGGGAGAGCCCTAAAAAGTCCTCCAACATTCTTCACTAGCAAACGCTCAGACCACACCACCAAAGTCTTGGAAGGCAAATGCAGGGACTGTGAGAATGAAGACCTTAGGCCCACTGTAGGAGAGGATCAGGCTCAAGACCACCTTAAGAACCTGAACGTGCACGAGTCCATGGGACCTGATGAAATCCATCCACGGGTCCTGAAGGAGCTGGCGAATGAAGTTGCTTGGCCACTGTCCATAATATTTGAGAGGTCATGGCAGTCAGGTGAAGTTCCAGATGACTGGAAGAAGGGAAATGTAACCCCCATTTTCAAGAAGGGGAAGGTGGAAGACCCAGGAAACTACAGACCAGTCAGTCTCACCTCTGTGCCCAGCAAAATCTTGGAGCAGATTCTCCTGGAAAGAATGCTGGGGCACACGGAAAACAGCGAGGTGGTTGGTGACAGCCAGCATGGTTTCACTAAGGGGAAATCCTGCCTGACCAATTTGGTGTCCTTCTATGATGGCGCTACAGGACTGAGGGACAGCGGCAGAGCAGTTGACGTCATCTACCTGGACTTGTGCAAAACATTCGACACTGTCCCACACGACATCCTTGTCTCTAAATTGGAATAAACACCAAATTGATGGATGGACCACTCAGTGCATAAAGAA